>NC_055664.1:6559242-6739242 GCF_017976325.1 Chelmon rostratus
GGGTGGGGGGATGAGGCTGGGGAACCCTCGGGTGTGGAGGGAGTCGGGAATTGCTCGGAGGGATTAACCATGTTTAGCCATTAGCACAACCTGGTAACCAACTAGCAACGCAGCAGGGGTCAGTGGAGCCACACACACTGTTTAACAAGAAATGGGGCTATTAAAGGAGCACTGACAGTACACAGTGTTTTGCTATATTCTATTATATTGATATGTTAATGCAAGTTTATGTCTCTGACCCAGGATTTGTTAGGCAGAAACAGTTTGTAAAGTGTCTGATTCTACTGTCCAGAGTCAAGACTTTTTGTCATGATATGAAATGTAATGATATATCAGATTTGGTTCGATAACATACCAAACTGTAAAAATCTGAAACGCCAAACCCAGCGATGAAAGCAAAATGCTAACTGATCTAATGCTGTGTGTCTCCTCGAGTCACCTCAGGGCCTCTGTTACACCTGAACACACCGCAAAGACTGCAGCTGACGCCCAGCTGACCACCAGCCAGCCTTGAATGTCTGATCTAGTGCCGGCACACATCACACGATGAACCAATCAGGAGTCTATATTTTTGTATTTCAACAGCGTCAAATATAGTGGAAAAAACAAGCAGCACCGACGGCAAACCGCAGCATGGGGTATCAGCACCTTAAGGGAAGAAGGCTCAAAATTTAAACATGAGAAGATGCTTTTACATAAATCATTGCAACAACTGTTAGCAAAACTGTCATGCATGAAAGACATAGTTATTTTCCTCTCCTAAACAATTTACACAACATGTCTCCTACTTAACTGAAAAATCCTTTCTCTGAATACGTGCACTTGTGGACTTATGACACAAGTGCAATCACGTCACGTATTGTGCATGTTGGACAGTGACTGGCTTCCAGATATCCGTCGTTCTGCACAGTGAAGCTCACACGTTAAAGTCAAGGAACAATAAGCAACACATTCTTGTGTAGATTGGGATTTGTGACCGTGAGACCATGACTGGAACTATTCGACTCATTTCACATCATTCCAAAGTTCAATCCCACTTTCTGTTCATGACTGTGTGTGTCCAGTGTGTGTGTGCGTGTGTGTGTGTGGATGGGTTGGTGTGTGGGTGTGTGCTGACCTGTGGTTGGCAGGCCATGTGCTTCACTAGTCACACTGCTAGCAGAAACAAGAGGGGAGGGAGAGGAGAACATGCACGAGTCTTGATAAGCACACACACTCTCTCTCTATTTCTCTCTCTCTCTCTCTCTCTCTCTCTCTCTCTCTGTCACTGTGATGTGTTGTTTCTCTACAGCTCCCCCTGATGACCAATTACAGCATTACATAAGCCGCACAGTACAGGCAAGAACACAAGCCAATACTAAAAAAATATATATTTAAACACACTCTAAAACTCTGGTTGTACTTTTCCCCCATTTTCTCCCAATTGTTCACAAAATACACCGTTAATCTGACACATTATAATCAAATAAATGTTCAGTAGCAATACTTTAATTGTTAAAGAAGAGAAAAAACTCAAATGACATTTGAAACAACAACAATCCACCACATATTCTTTCATTTGATCATTGTGTCACATTAAGTCTTTTTTTAAAATACTGTGTTGTAATTAAGTAATTAAGTGCCGATTATCATCACTTATATTTGATGAAAATATTGTAGGTCTATTTAGAAAAATCAACTGTATGGCCACTGTGTTGTAAAGGCCCATATATGTAATGGCACACGGTATATATTTGTGTGAGTGTGGCTGCCTGTCAGTCTTGAACAGACTGCTTGATGTGTTCGTTGTTAGCAGGATGCAAACAGACAAACTGGCGTGTAAATAGTCACTGAATCACAGAGATGAAATAAACATGTTGACTTGTTGTTTCTGAAGGGGTGTGTGCGTGTGTGTGTGTGTGCGTGTGTGTGTGTGTGTGTGTATTACTCATGTTGAGTCTGACTTATGGGGACAAAACACAAGTCCCTATAACGTAAATCATCAAATGTTAAGTTGAAGACTCAGGGTGAGGTTAGGAGGTTAGGGTCAGGCAAGTGTTGGTTATGTTTATGGTTAGGAAAGGAAATGAATGTAACTCTATGTGAAAAAAATACAACTGTGTGTGTGTGTGTGTGTGACAGAGAGAGTGCATCAGTGTGTGTCTGACTAATATTTTGTAAGTTAATGGAGGCACCCCCTGACCTCCCCACCCCATCAGTTTGTGATTGGTCTGTAGCTCCAGCATCGGGGATTAGACCATGTTTCCCCACTTTATGTCCCCTGTTCCTCTCTCTCTCTCTCTCTCTCTCTCTCTCCTCTCTTTCCTATTTTTCTCTCTTTCTCCCCACATCACATGATCCGTTACATCACGGGATTGAGGTCAGAGCTGGATTAGGCCGAGCTACGTGAACGAGCGAGAGAGGCAACACTGGAATTACTGAAAGTGAAGGAAGAGAAGTGGGGGGGGTGGGGGGGTGAGTGTTCGGATGAGGAGAGGAAGAAAGAGAAGAAAAGAGCGAGGGGACATAGTGAGAGATTGAGACAAAGAACGAGGAGCATGGGACGATACGTAGTGGTTTAAACTAAAAGGGGGATTGAGTATTGCAAAGGTCTTTGTGTCATGTCTGATGCTCTAAATGTAGGAAATGCAGAGCTCTGTAAGGATAAAACATTTGTAAAATTGTGTTCACCGTGCAGTTAGTCAGATAAAGAAGCAGAGTGGAAATGTGGTGGAGTGATGGGAGCAAAGATCAAACGCTCAGGCAGGAACTCACAGACTGCACCGCTGTCGGCCTGTCATCAGCCACAGAGAGGGGACAGTAATACAGCACAATACTCACTACGGCTGCTATTTAGTTTCTGTACTTCAGAGTAAATGTTGAATACATCTTACTTTATCTCATATTATTATACACAATATAGTCTTTATTGAGAGAAAAAATTGGAAAAAAAACAAAGGAAAAGCATTCTTTGTATAAACTTCTATCAACTTGGAATATTCTCATGTTGACATTGAAAAGACTTGTTTTTGCCATAATGTCTAAAAAAAATAAGGTGTCCATCCATTTATTCAAGAAAACAAGAATGAAGTTTTATCTGCACACCTAACTTGAAAGGCTGATATAGTCAATAACCAGACTTTAAAAGCCATTTATGTCTCACAGGTATGCTATCAATGTTCACTTAATGGATGAGTTTCAGAATTCAGTTTAATTTAATGAATTATCGAATTGAATTCACTTTACATTACCTCCACATTACTGCATGTGTTTAATGAGTTAAATATGAAACGTGAAATGCAATATATTTTGAAGAATATCTGTGATGGTAGCAGTTTAAAATGGTCAACAAAGACTCTAAGAGCAGTTACACCGTGAATGTGAGGAACATGTAGTTTGTTCTCACTGTGGGCTTTAAATTAGAAAAGAGAAAGACATTCCAGACTCTTTGTTAATTCCAGGTAGTTTTTCAAAGTTAGCTTGAAAAAGGATAACAAGCGAATGACTGGTTTTTAACTTTGTGGCTAAAAAGATGAAATGTCTACTCCCTCCCTTCCTCACATTAGAGGAAAGTCAAACAACATCATTCTGTGTGCCAGAAATATGTTTTTTCTGCTTCTGATTCTGTTCTTCACCTCATGACCCTTCAAATTTTCTTGAGGGGGGTCCCTCTTCCCTGTGTGTATTAAACCCTTTTCATTTACTTGAATCTTTCACTATCTCTGCTTTTCTCCTGCGTGGCCCTGTGTGTCTCAGTTCTACGCTCTTTCAGGTGGTCACACGTGGTGGCTTGGCACTGATTTTGAAAGAAAGTTGGTAACAGAAGGTGTAACTTAAAGAGTTTAAAGTGTAAAGATTTGCGGCCAGTTTAACAGTATTCTAGCTCGTGTGAGTCCTGAATGGTAGCATGAAATCCAGAAAAAGAAAAGAATCACATCACAGTGTTTTTGTCCTGATAAACACTGGTGATCCTAAATTGACCCTGTACTGGCACTGCAGAGATCATGGTGAACCTGTGCGAGCCAGACTACAGATTAGACACTGGCATGAAACTGGAACTGGATGGCCTGACTGGGCCCGCTATTCCCCCAGCCTGTAGTCCAACCAAGGTCATGTACAGGCAGTCACCCAGCGAGGAGACGTGGCTCTGACATGCATGGCAGCACTCGTGTTTGGTATTATTGTTTACCGTGTGAGTGGAAAGCAGAGAGGAAGAGAGCCGTGAGAGAGAGGAGGTTAGCAGCGTCATTATTTCTTCACGGATTTCATCTCCCTGTACTAGCTGTATGTGCTGATGTTTGGTGGACTTCATCTGTGTTATGTCAGGCTTTTTTTTCTATTTTTATTTGCAAGAGGTCAGAGTTTAATTAACGATACTTTATGTCCCATGATGCACTGGGCCTGCGAGAGACATCTGTCACCGGGGGAACATGGGAACCAATTTGTCATCTGGAGAGGGAGAAGGCTTTAATCCTGACGATGAAGAGAGAAATGTCAGGAGAAAGATGGACATACAAGTGGGGGGACAGGGGAAGTGGGATGATGAGGGGAGAGTGACAGCACAGAGAAGAAGAAGAAGAGGAGGAGGAAGAGGAGGACGAGAAGGAGGAGGAGGAAGAGGGAGACGGTAATCCCGTCTAATTCACTTAGTGTTGCGCTGAGGGAGCAGGACACTAAGAGGATTTGGGACATTCTCTAAATTAGATCAGCAAGAATAACAAACTGCAAGGAGAGGTAGAGTGGAGGGAACGAGGGGGCACACTGGGAGAGGTGGCATGAAGGAAGGGGCAGACGAGGGAAGGTGGCATGAAGGAGGGAACATGTGAAGGGATGGTGGGACAGAAGAAATAGGTTACGTCATGCATCAGGAAATCTCTGAGGGGAACGTGGAGGAAAATGGTTTAAAAGAAAAAAAAGTTTGTTTGCCAGTTTGCCTCACTTTAAAAAATGAGGGTAAAGCAGGAAAGACTGGGCGAGGCAAAGCTGCAGAGATCAGAAACCTGCTCAGAGAGACATCAGCAACCTGTTGCCTCAGCCAACTGAAAAAATTCACTCCGATATATCGATATTCTGACCGGCACCGAACACCAAACGCTAATCCAGACAACTGTTTCGGTCCAACACATCATCAATCTGTGGCTCTAAACTCTGACTTTTACTATTAGTGATATTAAGTAGGTGTTAAGTTGTAATCTGCAGTAAAGCCCTTAGCAGAAGTGTATGCTGAGGTTGACAGTAGCTTGATCCATTCATACTGTAATACTGATCCTGTTACCACTACTAGCTGCAGATCACTCACACCTACTTACACTACAGCACTATGTGATTTAGCAGCATTACAGCACGTTTACAAAAGCTTATTTAACGACTTATGCAAATGATTGCATTGTTTTTTTTTTATGTGTAATCAGCAAAAAAAAAAAAAAGCCACAGATTTATTAAGCCAGATATAGCAACAGTTTTGATATTCATGGATTTACTGTGTTCAGTTTTGGGGAATAACAAAAACATCTGATGCTGTTTTTTGACTAGTACTTTTTCTAAAACAACCAGTTTATGTGTTTAGTTAATTGTATAGTGATGCTATTGTGCTGTACCATGATCTGCTGAGCTCACTTCTGTCTAACTCCACACCTCCAGATGTGCATGAACTTGTAGTCTTCAGTCCTAACTGACACTGACTCAAGTGACATCACTTAAGGACATTTATCCACAAAAGGCTTTATACGACTTTTTTTTTCACATTATGCAGTAGTGTACCTGTAAACAGACTCTGATGTGTAAAATCGGTGGAGTTCCTCTTGCAGTTACAATTCTTGATGTGTAATGTACATTAAATTGAGTAGCGACAGTTTCCTCTGTTGATCTAGACCTCTCAGTGCGCTACTATGGTGTCATATGTATGAACCCTAAAAGGCTTTAAACCATAAAGAAAATTGAAAACAGTGTTTAAATTATCACAATTTGAGCCACTATGGAATTAAAAACCAGCAAGAGGTACATCAGCTTTTTTTGTGTCACTCGTGTGTGGGCAGGTTCAGCTGGAGACAGAATCTTGGGACACTGAAGGACTTTCTCATATGGCCACACATCCCATATTACAGCAAACAAACCCAGGCTACAAGCAGTGCTTCCAGCTGCTGTTCTAACCTGATCTGGCTTTGTTTTGTTCCCACACACAACAGCACAAAATGTCCCTCTACTCTGAAATGAACTCAGTCCAACTCTATTTCATCATGGATTTTTTTTTCATTTGATTTTATTCCAACCCAAGCTAAAAAAAAAAAACAAAAACAAAAACATTGTTTATGTGTGTGTGTGCGCGCAACTAACCCTATGTCTATTTTCTGTAGCTGTGTTTGATAATGACTGTCTGTTTGCATGTCTGTGCATGCATCTCTCTGTGTGTGTGTGTTTGTGAGTCTTTATTAATGTGTTTGATGATTATGGATGTGTCTTTACGTGCGTGTGTGCGTGTGTTTACGAGCGTGTTTAGGCGCGTGTATGCTTGGCGGCATTGGGATTAGGAATCGATTAAGAGGAAAATGGACCGCAGGCAGGAGGGAGGAAGAAGGGAGGAAGGGATGAAGGGCGGGAGGGACGGATGATGGGGAGGCTGGTCTGCTCTGGCAGCAGCCTGTGGCATGATTACAGTGTGCCTCCAGAGCAGGCTGGCCACCAGCTTGTTTGTTGGGGATTAGAGAGGGGAAAGAAATGAATCATATTTCTAAGTCCTGAGTGTGTCTGTGTCTGTGTCTCTGTGCTTCAGAGTCTTCAGAGTCCATATGCTGCTGCCGGGGGATTACAGAAGCACAGTGCCTGCAGAGCACAGGAGGGGGTCTATCTATCTATCTATCTATCTATCTATCTATCTATCTATCTATCTATCTATCTATCTATCTATCTATCTATCTATCAGTTGACACATTCATCACATTAAAAAACTTTGAAGCAAATGTTGGAATTCTAAAATTCAGTTGTCAGAGCAGCAGTTCAATAAGATTTCTTCACAGCATAACTCATTAAAGTCCAAAACCATCAGTGTCTACTACTGAGCTTTTGGGTTTCACGGCCAGTGTTATGCTGCGTCATCAGGCTGAACCGAGCTCAGTTCTCAGGCTAAGTCCCGGTCAGAAGGTAGAGACTCACAGTTACTGAGACAAAAAGGTGCAACAACCAGCCAAGACTAGTAATTCTGGTTATGGTAGAGTGTAACAGTGATCAGTATTACCTGTCCAATTGCGTTTGACTGGATAACCCAGTCTGCTAGCTCCCAGTCTTAACATTTCACATTTTGAAACGTGACGAAGTGCAACACCCTCAGACTGGCAAGGCTTGCAGGTTCAACATCAACTCATATGTGGCAAATATCTTGTACTGTGATAAAATATCTTAAGAAACTGTTTTGAAATGCTTTATGTAGGATGATCTTGTGCTGATTTCAAATAGTCAAAATATCAATGACCTCAATCCAAACAAAGGCCACACTCGTCCCAGAGGAAGCAGGACAAGAGCCTACAGCCCTGCTAGCAGCTCTGTGAGGCTGCTTTTAGACACGGCAGAGCTTTGAGCTAAATGCTAATGTCAGCATGCTAGCATTTGCTAATTAGCACTAAGCATGAAGTACAGGCTGAATGTCATTAGTTTTTCCAGGTGTTTAGTCATAAACCAAAGTACTGGACAAATTACACTTTTGACCTGATGATGGTGCTAAAGGAAAAGTTAAGAGATCACCAACATTACCACAATTCATCCTGTGAGATTTCACTCAAAACCATAAATTTCAGCCTCATGGTGGCACTAGATGAAGTCAGGTGATCATCAAAGTCAATAGGATTCTTCCTCAAGGGATCACGATTGACTGTGCAACGATCCATCCAATATTCGTGTAGGTATTTCAGACAGACTGGCATTGCCGTCCCTAGAGCACTAGCCTGGCTGAAAACACCAGCTCCAGTTGACAACAGTGTGTATTACATGTTGGGTTGAGTAATTTTTCTTCTCGCAGGCGTGTTGTGTCATTATGATTCAAGACCCACCGCCCTGTTTCAAGATATCAAGCATCTCAACGCTCCATGAGCCAAAACCTTTCATCCAGTGCACTCCTCACAACCCCCGTGGTGCTGACCCTCTGGCCTACAGGCCGACGCAACACAGAAACATTCAGCAATTCAAAATAATCTGCCCGTCTCTCCTGCTGCAGTTTGGCGCTGGCGGGAGCGGTGGGATTCAGTATTATTGTTAGTTCTAATCTGGTTTCTGTCCTCTCTGCCCTGTTCCTCTCATCTCTGCCTTATACCCACTCAACCTCTTGTATGGATTAGTGGAACGCTCCCAGAAACCGATTCCCAATCTCCCCTCTCTGGACGTGCGGCACTCCCTTTTTCTCCCATTGCAGCCTCGAAGGGAAGAGATATTAAGGTGTAGCGCTACCTTGACCCAACACTGACAGCCAACATTCAGTCATAAAACACTCAAGCCCAGTGACTTACAGAACACAATCAGTTTTAATGAAGTTGTTTAATGTCTCAGAAACATCATAGCTATCTAGCATGGTAGTGGTGAGACTGGTCGAACACAGGAGACAAATGAAATATACAAAATAATTCATGTCAGAAAAATAAGCAGAGAAGATTAAAGTAAAGCAAAAGATAAAAGTACAGTAAATGATTAAGAAGCATGAACAGCATTGTATCCTATTACTGCTACTTTTACTGGATAAACCCCTGAGTTTGAAAAAAGAAGAAGAAGCAGAAACCAGAAAAATATAAACAGAAAAAATAAAAAGTTGGCAGTTTTCTAGAAATTAAGAGAGAGATTCTGTTGGGTGGAGCGCCTGCGTAACAACTCATTGCTGATACCAGACATGATTGCATTTTCAAGTTTTAATATTTACAAAAGAACGACAAAAATGAATAGTAGCAATGTCCATGTCAGCTGAAGACATAATATTAATGATAGTAATAATACTGATAATAATATCAACTTCAAAACAAATTACCACAATTTTTACTTCAACGCATTCACAATTTTTTTTAAAGAAACATAATATTGTTTAATTCTAATACAAAAAAAAAATCAAACGATACATCAAACACATAAAGTGGTACCCATCACATCTTTACAGGCTGGTGTTGAGAGAGGCACCAAACTCTCTGTGCAAAGGGGGGCCGCATGGCGGCCCAGTCCCTTCCCTTTCTCTGGTGCAGTCTTCTCTCCTGTCAAATACCTCACTGGAGCAGTTTGTCAGATAACAAGTTTATAATAAAGCCATTCGTAGATTCAAGAACTGCTTCAAAGATCCGCTAACCTCATGCAAAAACCGTGAGATGGAGTGGGGGCGGGGGGGAGTACTCGGCTGCCAATAGCCACAATGAGACCATTGTTGCCCAAATGGTCTGGAAATGATCCTATTAAACTAACAATGTACGAGCCATTCTGCTAATGATTTCAACCATGCTCAAAGGCAACAGGTTTGTACTGCAGTCACTTCAGTGACCAACTCTACCCCCTCCGCTGGTATCACACACAGGCTGCAGAGGGTCAGTATCACACAAGGCTACTGGGAATCATCAGCTTCTGTCTGCTAAATATTTTTCACATGTTATTGGATTAGTGGCCACCATGTAAAGACACTCCTTATGATGTCTGTTTGGGTTAGTTGAGTTTGGCTAAAAACATTTCGAGTGTGCTGGCTGATGAAAAAGCAGCTTCATAAAAGAAACGCATCGCAGAAAATACAAGACAAAGAACGGGAGGGAGAAGTAAAGACGAGCTCTTGCTCTTTCTGGTGCTTCAACACGTCGGCTTGAAGGCTGTCTATGCAGTAAACTTGTAGGTCACTGAACTGTTGTGCTGTGGCAAATTAAAAAATAAGCTCTGCTTCAAATGTGGTCTCAGTGAAGGCCAGTCAGACAGTTTCTGAGTTCAGCTGAGTTCAGCTCTATCAAACAGATCAGAAGGACAAAATGCCTAGAAACCAAAAGTGCGTCTCAAATCAAAAGGATGCATTCAGTGTTTCTTTATGCACATTGACTCTGAATTCTCTTGTCATTAATATAGTTATACTGTATTTAAAAAACAATAATTTCGCCCCTCTATTCCTCTGAGATGGACAATTAAAGCTCTTTCTGTTCTTTCTTACTAATTTTATTGTACAGATATTGCCATTCCTTGATTTCAAGGCTGATTTCTACCTCACTTTGAAACATTGCTGCTATCTCTTTGTTACAGGCCAAACCTCAACAGATCAGTTCACTTCCACGCATATTGTTTTGAAAAAATGAAGACATTATTTCAGCTGATTTATTCTTCGGCTGATATGATTAAATGATTTCTGTGTCCCGAGGTCTCTGCCTTCCTCTAAAACACACAAAAAGTAAACTTGGGTTAGTCACCCTACTTGGATTTCTCACTTGTTCCTCGATCCCCTTCCCTCCCCACCTCCCACTTGTTGTTATTTACAAGACCTGGAACTTCCAGGAGTTCTGGTCTTTGTAGTCCAGACAGTCAGTGGCATTGAAATTGAGCTTCCAGGCAGATTGGTCCTTGTAGTCTAGACAGTCGACAGCTCCAAAGCCCAGCGAGGCGGCCGTGTAGCCCTGGGAGGAGAGCGAGGCAGGGGACTGGCTGAGGGGCCCACCCATCGAGGAGGCTGTGATGGGGCTCAGAGCGCCTCCGGTGCCCGACAGCTGCGGGTGCATGGGGGACAGGTAGGAGCTACAGTCCAGACCAGTGAAGTAAGAGGAGGAGCCTGCATAGCTCTGGCTGTAGGCTGGGGCCTGGGTGTAGGTCATGGGGTAGGTGGTGGTGCGCTGCATGCAGGGGGTGGTGGAGGCAGACAGGGGGTCTGGCAGCGGGGAGATGGAGGCTGGGCTCCAGATGGACACCGTGGCGCTAGCAGAGCTGGAGCTAGGGGTGATGGCGGTGCCAGGAGGAGGGGGTGGAGGGCTGTAGGGTCCATTGGTGGGGTTGGCACTGGCTTCTGCGTTGGCCTCACGAGCAGGGGATGCCTTCTTTTTGGGGGGCCGTGGTTTGGACTGGCCTGTGCTCTGCTGCTGCTGCTGGCGGCACTTGGCACGGCGGTTCTTGAACCACACCTGTAGGATGACAGGGATGCATCAGAGATGAAGGGGAAGTTAATTATCAAATCAGAACTTCATTATCAGATGCTTTTAATAAATACTGAAACCGTAAAAACTGCTATTGTGAGGACATCTGTTTTATTTATCTCTTTATACTAAAACATTTCATACTGAAACATTTCACACTAAAACATTTAAAACGATAACAAGACACTGTATACTGGTTTGCAATGTGGTACCTGGACTCGAGACTCGGGCAGGTTGATCTTGAGGGCCACCTCCTCCCTCATGAAGATGTCTGGGTAGCGGGTTTTGGCAAACAGAGCTTCCAGGATGTCCAGCTGTGCACGCGTGAAGGTGGTGCGCTCCCGACGCTGTTTACGCGGTGTGCCTGAAATTAAAAAAAAAAAAAATTATATTATTTGTATATTATTATTTGTAGGAGGAGGAGGAGGAGGCGTAGTATTAGTAGAATATGCATCGGTTTATTATGTTGGTATTTAAAAATACGCCAAAATGACGTTACTGAAAGGCCTACAGTTGTAAAGACCGTGTATATGTGCACGCACGCATGCACGCGCGCACAGGCACACGCACACACAAACCCTAGAGAATTTCAACACCATTCAACAGGCCGATAGTTTGGAAATGGCACTAAATTCCAGGGACGCTATTAAAAACCATTAATGAGTATTATTTTAATAAAGAAAATCCAGAAAAAAGGAGCATGGATAGAGTAAATTATTTGACTTCCTTCTCTTGAATTCGCAAATAATAAACGCCGTTCTTCATTTTACATTTTAGAAACTTTACGTCGATATACACGTAAATATTATTTTACAGAACATTGTTGTTCAAAATACCGGATGAAGTTTAGCAAATGTATACCATTATCTAGTCGGAGCATATTGGAATCTCGTGTCAAACTGGTGGTGTTTTTAATTGGATCGAATAAAATCATGTAACAGGTCGCTTGGTTTTATCTTTCGTAACTGAGACTGTTTGAATCGAAATGTTTAAAGTTACGAAACGAAAGTCACGGCAAAGCACTGATTCTGAATTTTAAAAAGTGTGACTCAAACTCTAATCTGCAACAAGAAGGCCAAGCGTCTGCCGTCAGTGCCAAACCTCGGCATCACTTCATTCAGACTCTCTTCTCAAGGATGACAGCTGCCGAGCAGGACATGTAGCCATCTGAACAATATAAGAAGGGTTCATTCATGGAAAACATTATGGCTGAAAATAAAATACAATGAGCATCCTTTGGTAAATAGGTTACATGTTAAGAGCAACAGATTGGAGTCTGGTTTGATGTTAAGTATGTGTGAGAACAGGCTGCGTTTCTATTCACACACATTTTTATTGTTTTTTGACTCTGTAATCCGCTGAACTTATAGGTCAAGTGAACACATGTTGTGATGGCTGAAGAATCAGAGACATCTATTCATACTCATAAAGCTTAACCTTACAGCTACAGTTTTAAGAAAATTACTTACGATTTTTTTTTTTTTTTTTTTTTTTACTGACCATTTTACGCAAGAGATATAACGGGAGTTTCTCTAATTTCCTCTCTCTCTCTCTTCTAATTTCCAAATGAACTTTTTGTCACATGAAAAAGCACAGCACTGAAACGACAGGTTTAAATTATTGTAAAAAAGCATCTAGACAGAAGTCAGAGGTCATTACTTACTGGGGTATCCAACGGCGGCGGAGTGGAGCAGATCCATGCCCGGGCCGGACAGCGTTAACCCGTTCACGGCGTAATGGGGTTGCTTAATGTAGGACATCATGCCTCCTGCCGGCTTTAAAACACTCCCTCACTCCCTTACTCTCTCTCTCCTTCTCTCAGACCGGGGGCCGGGTCTCCTAGCTAGTCTCCAGGGGGTGTCTCTATCTCTCTCTCTTTCTCTCTCTCTCTCTCGTTTTTTTCTGTCACTCCCTCCCTCTCTGTTTTTCTCGTACCCTGGGTTGTTTGTCACTAAGTTGTTGTTTTTGATTTCTCCTTGCTGGCCTTCTTCTTTGTTATCTTTGTTTACAGCTCTGGCTCAGTGCCGTGGAACCAGACACCTGCGGTTCTACCTGTAAAAGTAACGGCGGTGCGCCTTCACACCTGTGTTAACCAGACGCGTAAAAACACATCTATTGTAGGAACCGGGCGGATATTTTATGCTTCCTCTATCCAGACAAGAATGACAACAACAACTAAGTCCGAACCCAAGACCAAAAATTAAGACACCAATTCAAAAACTAGTAAAGGCTAACTAATCTGCACAAGTGCTGTGACGCAGTTTGTCCATTAAAGTCGTGCGTAATTGCGGTGCGCATCGACGTCGCCAGGTGAAAGGTACCAAAAGCAGAAGTTCCACAACTAGTTCGGCCGTCTGCGGTCTGATGGGCGCGGAAACGTGTAGGGGCCCCTGACGGTACCTGGTCCCTGAGGAGAGGATCTGGATCTGCAGAGTGGACAAGTGAGGCGAGCAAGAAGAGGCTGGCTAATTAGAAGTAACTTCTTACCCAAGTAGACACCCAGAGCCGTCCCTCCCTCCCTCCCTCCCTCTCTCTCTCTCTCTCTCTCTCTCTCTCTCTCTCTCTCTCTCTGCCTGACTTGGTCGCGCGCACAACGCGCGCGCGCACATATACTGTTATTATGTATTCATGTTGGGCCCGTGTTTGAGACGATGATCTGACACAAGAATACAACTCTAATAGAGTAGAGTTTATTAAAATCTGTTGAAACGTTCAGGCTATGAGGCAAATTTTGGCTTTTACTGACACCTGTTGTCTACGGAGCGTACAATTAATAAAAAATAATAATAAAAAAAAAAGAAGGCAGAACTGAATTCTGCTCGCGTTCATAAAGGCACTTGGTAAGTTTAGTTCATACATCTACGGTGAATGACAGGCCGTATTCATGTCTGGTTTAAGGGAACCCCGATAACCATCTTGGTCTTTTCGAGCCTTTTCCAGGTTTTATTGTGTAAACAATTTTCGAAATTAGCCTCCTGAAATAATTGGGCGGCCCTGGCCTGCCTGAGGGTCGAGCAACAGAGAGGCGGAGAAGGGGGTACAGGCCGGATTAAAAGCAGCACAAAGACCGCGTTGTTCTGCTATTAAATCCCCTTCTGATCCCCAACATGCTCCCTCCGAACATTCATCCATCCATTCACCACAGTCAATAATAATAATATTAATATTAATAACAATAACAATAACAATAACAATAACAATAACAATAATAATAATAATAATACAATGTTGCACGTTGTATCGTGAGTGGTTGATTTACATAATTGATTGGGAGATTTGTTCTTTATGTAAATTTCTAATAGAGGTCGGTTATTTGATAGCATAATATATTCAACGGGTAAACATAAAGTAATAGTTGGCCTACTTTATATGAGGTAGGTAGGCCAATAGTCCACGCAAATAAAATGTTAAATAGCAGAACTGACACGTTCGGTTTTATTTGTAATACACTTTCTGAGGGGCTTTAAAGATATTTTAGGCTTACGGCTCTATAGAAGTATACATATTTCCACTGCGCTGAGGATATCTGTATGATTAAAGATAATTTCGTTCTATTTGATTTCTGCAGATTATTCCAGAGGAGGCCTCGGTCTTCTCTGCCCCTCTTGGTCGGACTCTTTCCACACAGAGTCGTGTCTCCGCTCCCTGGTCTCGCCTGGCCTGTGCCATCCTCCGCGGCGAGACAATTTCACAGTGTCCAAAGCCGATTCTCTGCGCTTGTTAATTGAATCGGATTTCTTATAGTTTAAAATCCACACGCGCGCGCGCACACACACACACACAGAGACCCATGTAGCTACAGCCCAAACTGTATAAGGGGTTTATCTAGCTCTGTAAAGCCAAAGAGATATAAAGACACACACAGAGCCACAGAGAGACTTTACCGGCGTGTTTGAACGTTTCTGAATAAAATGTCTTCACCTGCTGAGGTGGGTGTGTGTAGGCCTGGCTGTCTGGGTGCAGGAGGCCTGTTTGTGTGTGTGCTGTTGCTGTCGGGATATCACCTGTCTCCAATGGACGCCTCACCTGCTCACATCCAGGTACGCTTTGTTTGTTTGTTTGTTTGGCTGTTGGCTGCTCGCGCAGCTTGTGCTAAGCTAAGCGCCAGCAGCGGGCAGGTGCTGGCCCTATAGCTGTGCGGAGTCCGACGACAAAAATGTCTCGAGACCTCTTACTGACAAAGAGAGGGGGAAAAAAACGACAAAAAACGGCGGGAATAGCGAGAGACCTCCGATGTGCCGCTGCGCGCGCGACGCTGCGCGCGACACGGCTGTGCACGCGTGCACTTCGCGCACCTGCTGCCCTCAGACTCTTCAATATTGTAGCATACTTTATTTAATTTTCAACTTATATTGCATGATTTAAAGGCTGTGACAAGACCGAAAAGACTAGTAAAAATAGCCAGTTGTGTTTTTAAGATAAGACATGATAAATGGCTCCTATATTGTTATTTTTTCAGCTGCATCCTCGCTTTATTTAATAATACAACAACTACAATATGACGTTAAGTATATGCCGATGAAGTCGTAATTGATCAAATAAATATCTTAATCCGCGATCAGTCGAGAAAAATAGCATGGGAACGGAAAATTACCAAAAAACAAGACACCTGTAATTGTGGTGTATGCGCATGCCAATGATAATGATAGGCCTACATTTATCTCTGGCTCTATATATTTGACTCTAAAAATATTGTTACATTGTAAAATATCAGCGAAATAGGACATGGATGTTGCTTTTCAGTAGGCTAGATGCTCAGTCCCTTACAATGAAAATGATCAGTAATAGATTTTTGGATAGGCCACTGTGTAATATCACTGTAAATTATACTCTAAATTCCTGCAGAGGTACTGCAATACACAAAACCAACTAAAAAAAACACACACTGTAATTTCCTGTAGAGATAGAATAGAAATTTCATCACCTACAAATTAAAAAGGTTTCAAAAAGCAACTCTGCATCCATGCTTTTTCATCAGACAGCAGTTTGTACAACATCCATCCATTATCTATACACCGCTGAATCCTTTGCAGGGTCACGGGGGGCCATCTCTTGGGCGAAGGCAGGGGACACCCTGGGCAGGTCGCCAGCCTACCACAGGGCTACATATACAGACATACAGACAAACCACCATGCACACACTCATTCACACCTACGGACAATTTAGAATTACCAATTAACCTCAGCATGTTTTTGGACTGTGGGAGGAAGCCGGAGAACCCGGTGAAAACCCACGCTGCACAGGGAGAACATGCAAACTCCACAGAGAAAGATCCCAGGCGGGATCGAACCAGGGACCTTCTAGCTGTGAGGCGACGCTGCTAACCACCGAGCCACCGTGCAGCCCAGTTTGTACAACAGATTAGTGAAATTGGTTGTCTGTTTCATTCAGTTGTTTTACTTTCAGTCATTCTTTTTTCCCATTCAAGTAATTCAGTTTTGAAAAGTTTTAATCTTGTGTTTTTCTATATAGACTTATGCATAAGTACTATATGCATGGCCATATGTGAGTACTATATATTAATGCTCTTTAAGAACAACACAGTGTATTTTATTGTTGCATGACATGATGCTTTGGGTTGTTTGTGTGGAAATTGCTCTGTGATGAAGGACTGCTGGTAGTTTGGACGCACTAGGACCCAGAGAGGACGCAAATTAAGGACAACCAGCACATAAGAGGCTTAGTACATCTAATCTATACTCCTACACACACACACACACACACACACGAACACACACAGCATTTCATAAACATCCCATTTTGAAACAAGCACGCATACACGTCCCAAAGGCAAACACTGCCATTGTATTTTCATTTAGTTTTCATTTTCTCCAAACTCTTTTATTCCCCTTGTTGACCTTAACTTCCATTCCACTTTGTCAGGGAACATTTGCCCATATGCTCCACTATTTGTCTCATCTCATTTCATTAGCAAGCGTGTATCCATGCGTCCTGCCATGAACTAAGAGCCAGAGAACAAACTCATTCATTCTAGACAATTATAGTAAAAAAGAAAAAAAAATCATCATTCAGACCCGTGTGATATTAAACGTTATCTATTCAATCAATTGCACGACCACTCCAAAAGATCAAAAATGAAAACGGATTTCAAATTGAAATTGAAATGAAGTTTGACTCAGACGCAGCTTCAACACAATCACCATTATGAGCTTCCTGGAAGGGCCCTTTTTATTAACAGAGACTACAGGCCTGGCTGTTTGTTTGTCTCTCCACTACTGAATGATTCATGACAGGACATTAACCAAACACCATCACATCCCAAAAGACCCAAAACTTACCCCCCCCCACACACACACACACACAATATATATATAAACAAACAAACACTTTTCCAGCTGTTAAGCACCTCTGACATCATGTTGTTTGATACACACACACACACTGTATTTTTGTATGTCTGTGTGTGCACACTGTGCTTATAGTGTGTGTGTGTGTGTGTGTGTGTGTGTGTGTGTGTGTGTGACAGTTACACACTCACACATACACACACGCACAGAGTTCAGCCGATTTATCATAATATGCTTTATCTGAAAAGTAAGTATCTTACCTCGGGATAAAGGGAGGAAAGAGGGGTTTGTGGCCAGATTGACAGAGGAAGGGTGGATGGAGAGAACCGAGCGCTCGCCGCACAGGGACAGAGAGCAGGACCTTCAGCTCTGGGGCTGGATCGATCACTATTGATAAGGTAACTGAGCGTTATTGGACGGAAAGGAGCGGCGCTGACAGAGAGGGCCACAGTGGTGTGTGTGATGGAGAGGCAGACTATGTGAGAGACAGACCGGGAGGAAGGCATGTGGTGCTTACTGTGAAGGACTGGTGGAGGTCAAAATTGTTACTGGAGGAAACTGGGTGGGAAGTTACGGACGGGGTGGGGTGGAAGGAAGGAAGAGTAGAGGAGTGTGATGATAAAAGAGGGCAGAAAAAAGTGGAAGACGAGAAAGAGAGAGAGAGAGAGGCAGATGGGGAAGGGGGGTATGGGAGGGGCATTGGAACAGAGCTGGTCTGAGTTTTCTGAGGGTCTTGCTGTGATTTTGTCTTGTTTTTGTTGTTTTAGATTTAGTTAAACTCTTAATAGTTTGTCATTCTGCAAATTCGATTGATTTGATTCTGCGTTTGAAAAAGGCATTCATCATGTTACTGTCTATATGCGCATATAGTTAAAAGTAGCGTGTGTGCGAGTGTGCACGCGTGCATGCCTATTGAGGTCAGTGTGTGTTAACTCCTCATTAAAGTGATGTGAGGATTACTCTGCGTGAGTCCAGGCCAGACCATGTGTCTCTGTGCACCACACTTCATCTACAGCAACACAATGGGCCCATACTGCATACAGGTACATTACACGGCCCTGCTGTTAGACTGCCATTACATCCCACTAATGTATGTATGTATGTCTAAGTGTAAACTATGTGTGCAGGCGCATGCCTGTGTGTGTGCGTGCGTGTGTGTGTGTGTGTCCATTTAGTAGGACTTGTCAGCAGTTCGTCATGGGTCTGGGGCTAAAGATAAACTCAGGCTGTGGTCGCTTATATAATGAGGAACTAAGTATACAAGTGTACATACTAATAGAGTAAACATATATACAGTTGTATAACCGACAGGGTTATATATAGACATACATGGTATAGTTAACTAGCACATAACTACATCGGTAAAGTATAGCTATACAATTTCACATTAATAGTGAACTGCACATTGCAAACCTAAACTATTGGTATGTTTGTTAATTTAACTATTAAATATGCTTCGAGCTCCACTGCCAGGATTTGCACAAATGACTCCAAATAAGTTTCTACCGATTAGCCACGTAAACTGACAGTGTTAGTTGTAATGACTGTAACAGTGTTTTAGAAATGAAGGAGTACTTCATAGTTTCAAATAAAAATTTAAAGAATCCTCCAGAATGTAGATATAAGTAGAGTAAGTTCCCCCCATTTATACTTTCACACAATTCACAAGAGAAAAAAAGTGAAACCCAGTGTTCATTCATCTACCTGTTAACTTTTTTTTTTAACTGTTTTAATGCCTCTGTGCCACCGACAGCTATCGTCAGACGCATAATGTTTCCGGTTGTCCGTCCTATTCTCATGAATGCAATACCTCAGATACGCCTTGAGGGAAATTCTTCAAATTTGGCACAAACGTTCATCTCGCACTCAAGGACGAACTGATTAGAACTTGGTGGTCAAAGGTCACCGAGATCTCACAAAACACGTTTTTGGCCTTAACCCAAGAATTCATGCAGCAATTATGACAACATTTCACCCAAATGTCTCATAGGATTAAATGAAAAGTGATGACATTTTATATCCAAAAGGTCAAAGGTCAGCTTCACTGTGACGTCATAATGTTCTGTAAGACCACTTTTCTGGCCATTATTCAGCACCATAACTGAGGAGCAGAAGGACCAGACCAGACTTCACATTGGGTCAGATACTGAATTGGTGACACTAATCTTGGGCATCCACCTTCAAACTGTGCTGATTGTAAAGATCTTCTGTGCCGTCGGGTTAAAGGTGTGTGAGAAGCATCCACGTTTAAATCGGGTTAAAATGTGTAGCATCTTTGCTGCAGCATCCATATTTGAAGCATTGTAGTCCACCACAAGCTCAATGGTTCTGCTGATGTTGAGCTTTAGGTGATTGTTGTTGCAACATGTAATGAAGCTCTCTATAAAACCACTGTACTCCTCTGGAAAAATAGTCTCTGAGTGAAGACAGCATGTTTCTCACTGGGTATTATTCAATGCAATCAGACTATACAGTATAGTGATGACTCAATTTTGCATTATATGAGTGTGGACAGACATGGATGTAAACTGCAATTTGATTGGCTGGTGGAGGCGTACAATTGCAAGGCGGTAATTGTAGTTTGTAAACACTTCCAGCTTTTATGAACTCTTTATTGGAGTAGAGACAAACTTCAGGTTTGCAGCAGGAATGTGGCGCTTTGTGACTGTAGTAAAGAAAACTGGCCACACACAGTGGTTGGTCCCGTCCCTTGAAGGCCTACGCTTGTAACGGGAAACATGGCTCCCAAGGGGACGAACGATTGCTTCAGTGACTGTTGAAGTGAGGAATAGCCTGCAGTCAGTTGTGATGTCCCAGGCTGAGGCGTATTAACCAGCTGAAAACTGGACGCTTGTGAAGCGAATTTGTCCTCGCTGATAATCTAAAAAATGTTTTCATTATTGGAACAAATTTCACAGCATTTTTAAAAGAACGACATTACGATGGCTGTGTGTCATCATCCTATATAGGACCCTGATCAGCCTCTGAAGAGTGCTTGTTGCAAGCAAAGTGTACGAATCTGACCATGAGATCATCCGTAAATAATGTCTGGCCGGCATCTTGATCAATTTCACAGACATTAGACCCCCTGCTGCGTGTATGTGTGTGTCCTGCTGTCTTCTGAGGGTAGACAGATCGCTAATCCCCTGCAGACGGCAGCAGGTGGGGTGTGTGTGTCTGTGTGTGTGCTCACTGTCATCATTTAGCAACCTCTTGACCACTGTCTGGGGTTTTAGCAAGTTAACACCTGTTCATGCCCTCATACTCATACACTTGTAATAAGATTAGCTGAGCAATTTCAGTTGCATTTGCATATCCAGACTGATATCAAACCATGTGAAACCGTTTTATCTTAACACATGCAGCTCCATGACCATTTTTAACATCAAACAAATGATGTGCGACAGCATATTCTTTAAATGTTAACTGGTCATTCAAGAGAAGACATTTCTTTATAGTTAAATGAATATTCACTGATCGTTCATATTTGTATGTTCTTATAATTCAGAAATAAATCTGTCTTTCTTATCAGGCTTTAATTAAAGTAAAAACACCCGATTTAAAAGAAAAGAGAAATAGAAATCAAAAATATGAGAATACTGTTTGAATAAATAAATTATGTGGTAAAAAAAAAAGAAAAAAAAAAAACATTAGATGTATTTTGCATTCCAGACTAACTATTCTTTAAAAAATCCATCTGATTGTAGAGACATAAGATGATGCCCCACTTTGTAGAGAAAGAAGTTATTCAGCATTTAGACAGGTCAGGTGCATGGACAAGGTGCAACACACACATACACAGACACAGACACACACACACACAAACACAGACACAGTGTTCAACTTATTTAAACAAAGCTCATATGTGCATTCATGCGTGGTTTCATATGCACTGCCTAATGAGGGACTCTATGTGTGTGTGCGTGTGCTTGTGTGTGTGTGTGTAAACCCCCCCTGGGCATGTGTTCTGGAAGCATGTGTATGGTGGTGAGCTGGTGGGCGCAAGAGGAGATGGGTGGGGTGAGTTGGTGGTTGTGTGAGTGTGTGTGTGTGTGTGTGTATAGCGTGGTACAGTAGCATGCACCCCCCACCACCACCCACCCCCACCTGCACCCCCACCACCCCATATGGCAGTAGACAGCAGTAGTAATCATGGAAGTGGAGCAACAGGCCCTGAGCCTCACTAATCCTCTGCCACACTCCGACACGTGCCACACTGATGCATATACCCACTCTGCACACACACATACACACACACACAGAGTTATTGAAGACACGATAGACACACTACATGCAAAGCAGCACCCAAATGCACAAACCAACTGCATTTGTGATAAAGTAGAACAGAGTAGAAAGTTCATCATGTTGTTTGCGTTACTACGTGAGTGCATAAAGGCCAGGTGAACTCTCCACTGGTGCCTGAACTAACCCAGGATTAACATGCATCATTAAGAATACAGACACACGCATACATATCTTGTGACTTGCAGCCACTATATGGCATGCAGGACCATAAAGCATCATCTTTCAATCTACCCATAGCATGAGTTTGCTGTAAATCACACACAGTTTAAACCTGAGCAGGGCAACACACAAGTGCAACATGCCGGTAGAAAATGACTGAAAGCACCTTGCACACACAAATAGAGTCACAAACGCACCCACTGCGACACGTACACACACAAAACCTTTTAACTGTGACGCACAAGGAGACAGGGCCACAATGGCTCTCTTATTGTTAATTGGCCGTTTAATCCCAAGGAATGCGTCTGATTAGTGCCCGCCGGTGGGTCAGGATCTTGCTCAACACTCGCCTTCACAATGGACAGGCTGTAACAGAGATCCAGGAGCAGGCACACACACACCCGTTCACACACAAACATGCGCTCACACATGAACGAAGGTGTGCACGTAAGCATTCAGAGTGCACAAGTCGCACAAAGAAACACACAATGGAGAATCGATGCATGTGTGTGCTGACACACGGGGCCACAGTGGACTCAGATACCCCCTGCAGTAACACACACAAAGTGACCGCACATATACAGCAGTACTCCCAGCATGCACCTGCACAGTACAGAAGCTAAGAATGGAAATGTGATTTGACATTGAGCTGCTTGTATTTTAGGCTACTGTACTGTATGTGCTAACCCTCCAGAGTTTTGTCTGTCGCTCCTTTAAGGGCCAGAAAGAGAACTTGTTCTGCATATCATTTGCATATGCTGCATATTAAGGAACTGCAATTTTCTGTTGCCAGCAGAGTATTTAATTAAACAGCATTAGCTAAAATGATAGCTTCCTCCATTTTGCACTCTACTCTGTGAACACCTCTTTAAAAGCCAACAACGTTTAGAACTGACAGTGAAGATTCACATCACAGCTCACCAAAGAAAGTTGCACTGTAATTAACTTTGCTGCTGTTAAGGGAATCCACCTCTCCAGTTATTCCATTAAAATTAACTGGATTCTCTGCAAAGCTGTGACTGGGCTCTAATGTTTGCTTTGGGGTCGAGGTCCGGGGTGATGCTTGATACATGCTACAGTGGTCTGCATGCGCCACAGAATCCATTGTGCCTTTGCATATTTACTGTAGTGTAAAAAGATTGAGACAAACTAAAGAGAATTAGACAATTTACAGCAGGGGGACATTTTGACTGTTAGGGGATGGATAAAGGAAATACAGAGAGGAAGGATGATGGGATGTCATAGAGGTTGTAGGTAGATAGGTAGGGTCAGAGGTGACTAGGGTCTTAGTGTGTGTCAGCGCATGTGTGTATTTGTGTGTGTGTGTGTGTGTTCTGTAGGAGGTCCAGGCAGGCTGCATCACTGCTGACACACTGCTGCTGGTAAATCCAGCTTAGTGTGTCTAAAACAGGACTACGAAATCTGCCACAGGGCCCCTAATGCTAGGGCCGCTGTCACCCTCAATCACTCACACACGCCTAATCCCCACGCCGTGACCCAACACACACACACACACACACGCACACACGCACAACATACAGCCTGGCTCCCCCAATGCACTGGGACCATTCAGCTCGGCAGGCAGTCCCAGTACCAGGAGACACCAGCCACAGGGTCAATATTACATATCAGGGGAGGGAGGAATGGGCTGGTGGCGGAGAGGAAGGAGAATGTGGTGTGGTGTAGAGGAGTAGCAGGACTTTGGGCCAGAAGGAGGTGAACAGGTGGAGGTTGAGGTTGTGGTCGTGGTGAGGTGAGAGCAGATAGAAGAGCAGAAACAGGAAGGCTAAGGTGGCTGAGGTACCGGAAGGGTTGAGATAACAGGGTTGGGAGGTGAGGAAGGTAGGAAGTGCCTCTATGAAGAACATATGAAAGTGTATAGGACTGGTAGTGTTGGTGCAATGAAGACAAGTAGGGGTTGGTTAAACAGAAAAAAATGACTGGAATCAATTTATTACTGGCAGAATTTTGATATTAGACAAAGGAAATGTTTTAAAGTCAGGAGCCTGTTAAATGCATTCTGTTGGGGTTCCCCAGGTATAAACAATCTAAAATATTTACACTTTAAACACATACATTGGGACTCAAGAGACCCATTAAATTAACCATGCCATACCAAGAGACTGTCCTGTCAGTCAACCTATGTGTTAGAATATAAAGCCAAGAGTGAGTAAATAACTTTAAATTTAATATATAATATAATGAATATTTGTATAATGGCAATATGTCATAACAATAACAATGTGAAAATAATGTGACAACATGAAAGGGGTTACTCATTATGATGAACCTCCAGAAAATTATCACCTGAATCTGCAGCTCCCCTCAGCTTTACGGCGCTTCATGACCTCCAGCTCATTGTTAACTGTTGAACCGCAACTTTACTGTTTTGGTTCACTCTCATCGCTCTTGTTGCAACTTCAGGTGGCTACAAACACGACTCCAAATGAATGATCATGTGGTTCCGTAACTGCTGTAAATATGTGTAAATACTCAAGTGTTCGTCATCTGAACTTTAAAGGGGATGATATCAATGACGCTGGTTATTGCAGTTGTAAGTAATTTAGGACCTCTGATAAAGGAGAAAGAGTGACAGGGACTACACTACTTTGTTTCCCAAACATGATTATGTTTCTGAATCTTAGGTAAATATAATGGAAATGAACATTTTATTATCAAAAGGTTAGTGTTGTTATATTGGAAACTTGTGCATGCTGGAGCACCATTATTAGTATGCAAATGATTTACTCCAGATACTTGAGATGTTTTTTTTTTCCATTCATAAATTATCTGGTAACTCGACCAAATGTACATGTCCAAATACCGTGTTGTTTTCTTTTAATGTTCGAAAAGGTCTCAGTAACCTCTGGCAGTTTTCATAGCACACATATTAACAAATGGCTCAGCTCTATTCAAGTGTCTCAGTAAGCCATGACAGTTAGCCGGCATGTGCAATTTGATGTATGAGCCCTAGAATAATTTACAATCCCTACGGCAACGCGGTGACATGGTGTAGCGATTGCTGTGGCTGGCGTGATTACAGTTAACGACTTGATGACTTGGGTGACAGTTTGAACTGTATGGCTCTCTGATTTCTGGATCTATCTTCCATGTGTTTTTGTTTGTTTGCTTTGCCTTTATGCAGAGTGGACTGTCTGTCCTAACGGTGGTTCTCCTTTTTGTTTTCCCAGGTTATCCTGTGCATGCAGTGCCAGACATGAGGACAAAGAGACAAACATGAGACATGTCCAGCTTCAAGACGCTAGCAACCTTCCTTCCAAATCTCTTTCAAAAGACCAGTTTATTTTGACCAATATATGTCAGGATTTGTACCTGATTCTTATCTAAGAAGACATGAAAAGCTCCAGCCTGAAAGGTAAAGTGGACACAGAGAAGAATTAAGTTAAGAGGCCTATCAATGTAACTTAGGATCGTCTTGCACTAGTAGCTTTAAGGAGACTAGCAGGGCTTTTTTCTGCTCTCACTGAAAACATAATACAAGCCTCTCAGCCTAAATCCTAACTGTGTCTGCAAACAAGCTGAGGATCCACTATTTAATGAATCCTGTTTAGTCACAGAAATTAGTCACTACTTGGATTTGTTTGTTTTTTTAAATGACCCTGCAACATTTATTCTTACCTTTAAAGAATACTATCTGTGTGGATCTGGAGTAATCTAGTCTAATCTACAGTAAGTGTGCACTAACTAAGGAACTGAGCTCTGGGCAACCCTTGGAACTTACAGAATTGTCTCCACTATTACAAATACTCAGAAAGGTTGTATATAGTACATTGTAAAACTCTGATTCACATAATGTCTCATGGGTAAGTATGAATGGAAATAGTTTTTGTTTATATTAAATAGAGAATATTGTTATGGTATTGTGTAATAAAGTTTTTTTTTCTTTACCTGTGAACCCCGTAAAAGTAATCAAATTCTGTAAACCCACAGCATTTTCCTTCAATTTGTAATAAAGGAAAAGCAGACTCACGTTGCTGTTCTCTGTCACTGCATGTTTTCATGTCTGAGTGTGAATGTGCATGCACCCAGAAATGCAATACACTAAGTAACATTCAGGGTCACTGTGGTGGAAACTCAAAGTGACGGACACAAACACACACACAAGAAGAGGCACACATAACAAGATGTTGTGCCACGATTGGCTGTCTGACAGACACACACAAGCAACCTCTGAGGACTCGGAAGTGTAATTGTTTACAAGAGTCAAAATAGGTTTCCCCAAATAGAAAAGTACACACAGAAACTGTGAGGTTCTCTGTTATGACATACTCAAAGGTAGAAGCAGACACAACATTGCCATCTAGTGGTACTATGAAGTAGCTCAGGACCTAATGTGCAATGGACAGAGTGGACGATAAACAGTACAGCACATATAACGTCTAGAAAAGACAAACTAAAAAAAAACATCAATACTCCTATCGTAGCTGCTAAAATAACTGAGCACATTAGCATTTGTCTCACTTCCCAATATTTGTTATGTATCCCTGTGTGTTTATGAGTGGCTGCACTTATTTCTGAACCCTCACTGACTCATTTCCAAATCCACAATATTATTTGTTGTAATAAGTTGTGGATTCAAACCCTTCTTTGTCCTCTGAGCAGAGTTTTTCGAGAGTTTCAGATATTTTTGTCAGGATATTTGACAAAGTTTGGGAAATAACCTTGAACTCTTTTGTAATAAAGATTCATACACTTCCTTCACCATTTCATTTAAAGCAAAACAGGACGATGTTTCTAGTTTTCTTTTCTATTCCGTTTTATTATGACAGTTATGCTAAAGGGCTTGACAATGAATCTGATGGATTTTTTAATTGCAACTTTGTGAGTGTGGAGCTGACAACAAGGTTGGCATTATAAACACACAGTATAAAATAGGCTGTATGACAAATTTTCAGTACACATCCAAACAAAAACAGCAGGAGTCATATTAAATAACCAGCATCCAAAAATGTACATATTTCAAACATGAAACACGTTGCAGTGTGTTGGTGGGATGTGGGATGTCCACTAAAGATGGTTTAATGTGAATCAGAATTTAAACACTGTGTATTTTTTTAAAGCCTACTGGAAATGTTTGGTGAAATACTACAAATCAAACCTTTATCGATCCTTAATAAAAGACTGTGCTAGCAGTGAGGGCACCTCTACTCCCGTTCTGCTATGGCAACCAGGTGGGCTTCAACCTCTGCTTCTGTCAGTGTCCTGCAGGAGGAAGAAAGCAGGTGATGGAGAAAAGTGAGAGTGGGAACAAAGAGCAAGGAGTGATGAAAGCAGTACATAAAAAACACACCATGTAAACTGCACCTCAAAGAAACAAGGTCAAAACAACATAATATACATGAAATAAAATATCTGAGTTTTAATCACACTAAAGGATAACATCCATGATTATTAGTATAAGTTCATTATACAACTACTGACTACTTGATCTTAAATTAATGTAAAGTAGGTCTGAGTGAAGTTACCTGAATTTGGGCTTTTCCTTGGTGACCACGCCGACCTCCAGTTCATTAGCCTTGAAGTCGATGGACAGGACGGAGGACAGACATGATATTGCCAACTGGAAGGAAAGAAAGTTAGGTGAGTCTGCTGATTAGTTCAAACACATAAATGCCTCTCCAAATCTTATTTTCAGTCAAGGTAACAGTGAGAGATCCAGCAGTGGATTCAGGGATGTGATGGCAATATTTGCTCAAAGTAGATGCCTTTACTGAAACAAAAGGTGCATTTCAAAAGTCAAATGTATTAAATTTCAGCCTTCAAAAGCGTTTAATATCATTATATCATCAGGACACACAGCTGTTAATGGACAGGAGGGTCCCACAGGAGGCTTTATTGGGACCAGTCTACTCATTCTTCCCTGGACTATAAATTAATCAGAGTCTTGCTCAGTAGTCCATCCTGCTTATGCAGCTCTGTTAATTAGGTTTCAGCCTACCTGTACTGTCCTGTCATGGGTCAGTTCAGGCTTTTTCTTCAGTTTCTTCTCCAGGTAGCTATTGGCCTCTGTTTGCTTGGCCCCGACTGCTGTGGCTCTGAAGCCACAGTAGTAGCCTGCTGGGTCACATTTATACAGGGCAGGACCCTGCTGAGGGTCCATAGCCACCATGATCATACCTGTACAGAGAGGAAGAGGAGGGAGTGAGGGAGGGCAGATGAAAGAACACATCACATCGTTACCTCTTTTCATCATTCAGAATAATAACAAAGGAAATGAAGAAAACTACAAGCTTTGTCACAAAATAGTTAATGGAAAAGAAAATCAAACACAGGAACATGGATGTCCTGAGCAGTCACTGTCAAGAACTCAATCACCATTTCCATGTATAAATGAGATATCTGCAGGAACGTGGAGCAAAAAGCACTCAATCTGTGAGTGTGTAAGCAATTGTAAATCTGAAAAAAAGAACCCCAAGAGGCACAAATCACGACTCCCACTCACAGCAGCCTAGAGGTCTCATTTCAGCATTTTGTGTGTAGACCTGCGAGATATCAGCCAATCTGCGGCACAACACATCCGCTGTGATGTCATAACCGAACTTATATTTCCATTCTCCTGCTTCCACTCGCGCCCGGTGAACCTGGGAACGACTGTCCGCTGCACAAGACAGAAGAGGGCAAACAGTGTAGCTTTTTAACAATATTAAATATGATCTTTAATACATTAAACAAACAAGAATTTCACCAAGGCTGATGATATGATTCAAATACCCCATAAAGGGTATATTACAGTATTGTTCTTAGTTGTTTATCATCCTTATTTCAGGAAACAGAAAAGGACAGACTTTCTGTTGTGAAAGGGTCACCTTGACCCTGGTCACATTTGTTCATGGTTGTTATATCCAAGTATCACAGCTACTTGAACAATAATGTGGTGTGTGTGTGTGTGTGTGTGTGTGTGTGTGTTGAATACATACCATTGTGCCCAGTCATCACACAGCCAATGCGCGGGGTTAGTTTGAACATGTTGGTCACAGTGGAAGAGTCCAGCAGCTTGTCCTGCAGTCAGAAAAAGGATAGAGTCACATACACATGACTAAAGTGTATTGTGACAAGTTATCAACGCTACATTTGCAACAAACACACTATGATCATTGGCATCAATATACCAAACCAGTGAACTATGGTATAGTTCCTACCAAAGATTTTTAACTCTGTAAATATTGAGTAATAACTTGTGCCGGAAAAGATACTAAAAAAGATACTATTGCTTTATTGTAATATGTAAAATTCATGCATGTGTCTTGGGCTGCAAATCTCCCATTATGTGAATTTTATTCTATACCTACAGCTTTGCATAAAAAACATATACTATGGCAATATTACTTGACCTGTGCTATCGAATATCATTTGTTGGACTTAGGATCATTCACCTTTGATTATGAAGATTACACACTGAAGTTGGTAGGAAATACAACTTTGATTTTGTTCTCCTCCTGTCTGTAATAAAAGCTTGCCAAAATAAAAGTAGTCTCCGGCTTGGTAATGTGAGTACTGGCGTTTTTAGGCCGTATCTTGTTCACATATTTGACTGTAAAGTCAGCAAAAAGCTGGAGTCACGACTCCTGTGAGGCTTTACTGTTTCGCTTGAGTTCAGATCACCATAGAAGTGAAGGTCTGTGAATGTGTGTGTGTGTGTGTGTGTGTGTGCATAATATCTTACAGGTATTTTCTTTTGTGTGACCACCACAACGCTGTCTGCCCCCCGGACCCCCACAGAAGTCAGCCCACTCTGGGAGATCGCTTTGAAGGCATACTCTGCATGACAGCCCATGTGACACACAGACAGAATAAAATAAAATACAGCAGAAAGTGTTTGATCTAACAGTACAGGGTTCATGAGTGGAGAAGTGTCTGTTTGCTACTTTACAAACAACACATCTGTATGATGAAGATCATTTTGAGGAGAAAACGTAGCCAAGTGGGCTAACGTTATTTACACACATCAGTAACCGATAATGAACATGTAGCGAGCTACCAGAAAATTCAACATACTTCAACCTGTGGAATATATATTTATATTTATATGCCGTGTTTAATTTCTCGTATACTGGAAGAGTGTATTAACAAGTAACTTTAGGAAACTTATACACATTATAAATGCATTGGAACAATTTATTTTAGAATTTTTTATGTTAGCTAGCCACTCTCCTCGCAGACAAGCTAACCACTTTAGCTAGCTAGGTAATGATATTTCTGTAATGTTTGTAATAAGAGTAGTACCGATACGTTATGATAGTAGACTTTTCTTGTGCAGTAAAAAGTACTAAAACACAGGACTAAAACACCGGCGGAAATGTCTCTCTTACCAACTTGGTAGAGGCGGCCCTCCGGTGAAAATATGGTGATGTGTCGGTCGAAACCTGCGTTTGAACCGCGGGACATTTTTTTCTCCCCGTGACCTCAGATGAACCCGACAGGACTTGAAGTATCGTTATGTCGTCCCGCAAACCGGACAACTGTCTTCTTTCTGACGTTCAGTAAGCAGGAGACAGCATGCCTGTGCCGCTGCTGAACTATGAGCAGGATAATGGAGCTACTTCCCTGTATTATTTTACTTTCTCTTTCAGTTGCTGTTCAGCGCGGCGCAGCGCCATGACTGACCCCGCTCACTGCTATTGGTCGGCAGCAACAAGGAAGTCAAGTGACTTTACCGGTTGAACTGCGCCCCCCCTTTTACTGGTCACCTCACCTGTGCTGGGGAGTCATCATGACACTGGAGACAGGCTGCGTACAAGACCAGGGGGCAGTTAAAGGCTTGTCAGTGGGAATATCAGGGGGAGGGATGAATGGAGAAGAGCGGAGCACCGACTCACACACACGTCCCCGCGCGTGTCTGTGCGGTCACTCGGCTCCTGGTGGCCCCCACACCCACAGCCAAATGTCAGGCCGCAGGGTGGGCTTCTGCGTCAGCGATAAGAAGCGCAGGAGGATGAACCTGGACGCTTTTGCGGATTTCTGTGCGTAAGTTGAAGCCGACTTTTGAGTTTTTAACTCTTTTATGTTTGGTGGGGTTGCCTCTCTGGTAAGGGTGAATGGGCCCTCTTCAGGTTCTCTTAGTGGGCCCCCTTAGCAAATGAGGAATGTATTTATTTCATTTGATTTTGATCCAATACAGATCATCTCAGCTGAGGAGTGTGTCATAATGACTATTGTAATAACAGAAGCCACCCTCGCTATAATCTAGTGTACACACTTATTCAATTATTTTTCAACAGCAGTGAAAATCTGTCCATATGAGGATTTATTGCTGCATGAGAAGCTTTATTCATTTTTCGATGTCTGTTTGACATCAGATAACTCCTGTGTAGTTGTCACCTTTAGACCTTTCTGTGTTTTCCCTGCAGAGGCCATGGGGTGGAAGTGGTGGAGGTACGTGTTTTTCTTCACATATACATGAAATCAATGCAATCTTAATGGAGTGAAGAAATGTCAAGTGTGTGGTGAAAAATGAGGAAGAGGATTTGCCATGCCTTGTAACTTGTAACAACTCTGCGTGTGTGTGTGTGTGTGTGTGTGTGCGTGTGTGTGTGTGTGTGTGTGATTGTGCATGTGAAGATGGGTGTATGTCTAGAATATTCTTTGTATAAATGCCCACACACACAGAGCATGTTGTCATTTTATTCTACAGGTTAAGCAGTTTAAGTATGTCAGTAGTGATAGCAGTTTGGGTGCACCCACAAACACACATGTGTCATGTACAGATGTCCACAACTTTAGTAATCCATGTCACAGCCACCTGCAGCCCCCTCCTACAGACTGCGTGTTGCAAAACCAAGGAACAATGGCTGCCTGACTGTAACTGCTCAGACATTTCACTGCATGTGAATATCTGCACAGGAGCATGAGATACAGAGTACAGACTATAGCAAAAATGCACAAACATGAGCAAAAAGATTCAAGTTACAGTGAACAAATGAGATCAATTCAGACAACGTAAGAAGCCTCGATCAGCTTTTACAAAGCATTTCATATTGTCTCACCCTGGGTTCACAGTTTAACCTCAACCAGTTCAAGCCTGTTGCTATTCAAAGACAGCTGATGTCTGAAACTGCGGAGTTGTGGTGAACATTTGAGGAGGAGAGGTGAGAAAAAAAACCCCTAATTGTAATTCAGCCGAATGAAAGACGGTGTGTGTAGCAAGACACGAAGAATGTTAAGATGGTACAAATGTCTGAGGGCATGGCATCATTTAGGGCATTTCCTCTCAAACTTTTTTTAGGTGACACATTTTTAAATTATTGCCATGGTAACTTAAACTGAAATGAGAGACAGAATACAGTTTTAGTTTTTGTACAAAAAAGAAAAAATGCATTAAGAGGCCGTGAAAATAATGCTCCACAACATTCCCATAATGTCAGGCCGATACGGAAATGAGGACTCAGGTGCAGAGATAGTAATCCCACAGATTTTTACAAGATTCAAAGATCTCTTCGCAGAGTGTTACCAAAATGGCTATGAAATTACCCTATGAAAATACTAACAAGATATATCATGAGAAAACAACACAGTAACAAAAAATGTTCCAACAGGAGGATAAGGAAAAGAACTATAGAAATACAAAATATAGAACAAAAAAACGCTCCCGAAGGAGGAAGAAAACAAACGGCTAAGAAGCTCCCTAACAAAACAATTGAAACAAAAGATCACTCCTAAAACACGGAGGAAAAATAACACTACTATGAGAAACAAACTAAACAAAAGAACAATCTTACTGAGAACAGAAATTTGGCTATGAACTATCAAGAAACAAACAACCAAAAACTAGACTATAGAATTTACAACAAAAAACACTCACAAAGAGGATCAAATGACTCGAAGGCAATAATTCTGTGGCTGTGGCATTGAACAAGGAAAGCACGGGTGAATCAACCAAAGGACTAAGACACACTGGCACAAGACAAGGGAGACGCCGACTATTTAACACGGGGAGGGTAATGAGGAACAGGTGGAGACAGCAGGTGATCAGGGCGGGCACACAGGTGAGTGCTCTGAAAGGAGAGGAGAGTTAGACCTTCAAAATAAAACAGGAAATGACAAGACAAAAAAAAAACCCAAGACAAGACAAACCTCACCACGGTGTGACACATAACAAATGTTGAAATATTTCATGCCATGTACAGTATATCATGACAGTACATTTTGCTCTAAGCAAGAGCTGTTTACTATTTCCAAAAAGTATTGGTGATAATGGATGATTTCCAGATTGGTGACCTATTGAAAGTCTCCAGTGTCCATTTGGTATGGAAACACATGAGGGGAAAGCTTCATCTTCAGTTTACCACCTGAAACGAGTGCATCACCCTTTGCTCGCCCACCAATGCAGACACAAATCTACACATAAATCTAGACATAAAATCTAAAAGAGCATATTTAATATTATATTCCATTTGTTCACGTTCCCAAAGATAAGCCAAATAAAGAGTGTTTCTCCTCTGTCAGATTGACCTCACTCAGCCACTGGGACCTCAGGGACCCTTTGATGTCATCGTTCACAAGTTGTCTGATGTCATCGTGGAGGCTGAGCATGACAGCCAATCACAGCAGCTCCTTGCCAACTTCCAGGTAAGGCTGTGTCATGAAGAACCGCATTTCATCATCTGGAGGAGTCGAGGATGGATTAGTAAGTATTGTTTTTTTAAGAGGAATGATAATAATGACAATAATGATTTCTCCGTCTGTCTTTTACATTACAGAGCTATGTGTCAGCTCATCCTAGTACAGTTCTTCTGGACCCCCTGCCTGCCATGACCCAGCTACTAGACCGCTTTGCCTCTTATCAGATCATGAGCCAGCTGCACAATTCACTCCGAGGTGAACTGCAGCTTCATTGTGTATTCTGTAGTTCACTGTTGCTTGTAGATATTAACACCTGCCCTTCCCGTAATATTTTGTCCCACAGACTGGCGTATCTGCAGTCCTCCTTACCTAGAGATCCACAGTGCCAGTGACCTGTCATCCATTCAACAGGCTGTGGTGGCCCAGGGCCTAAGCTTTCCTCTCAGTCAGTTCACTCTCTGTCTGTCTGTAGCCTTTCAGTTTCTTACTTATTTCATTCTTATGTTTTCAATTTCATATGTTAAGAATGTTGAAATTCAAGTAACTTCCTCTCAGCTTCTTTGTGTCTGTAAATAAAGCCTGAAAGCTCACTTAAAAAGTAGAGAGACAGTGTTAGGTTTGTGGTCTGGGGTCTGTGGTGTGTCAACTCTCCAAAACTTTCTCAGGCTGTCCTGGTTCTCACGCTTCTGAATTCAACTATCCCCCTTTCCTTCTTGCTTCCTCATGAAGTTTAACAAACACTTCCTCTTTTTCTCTGTTGACCCCAGTTTGTAAAACCAGAGTGGCCCACGGCTCACTTTCCCATGAGGTGAGTGGTTTGCTTGAAGATTGTACATGTGCAGTGACGTTTGCTTTGTTTTTCCACTGCGGGTTATTCGCTCCGTGTTCATTTACTGTCTGTGCGATATCTGTGCAGATGTCTCTGATCTTCGGTGCAGGGAGTCTGGCTGAGATCCATCCTCCCTGTGTGCTCCAGAGCTTCGTCAACCACGGAGCCGTTCTGCACAAGGTGTTTGTTGTAGGAGACAGACACTTCTGCGTAGAGAGACCCTCGCTCAAGAACTTCCCCTCCGGTCCCTGTGGTCAGTCTGCACCAGGCCGACACAAATGCAAGATATTTCTGTTCCTTTCCTATCCTTCTCCTCCTTTCCTTCCTTTTCCTGTCTTGTATTTTCCTTTCATTCTATTTCCTGCTTTGTCTTTTTCTTCCCTCTGCTGTGTTGTCCTTTCCGTCCCTTCCCTTTTCTGTTGTGTCTTTTCCTTATCTCTCCTGTGTTGTCATTTCTTTCCCTTTCGGTCTTTTTCTTTTCTTTCCTTCCCTTTCCTGCCTTGTCCTTTCCTTTCCTTTCCTTTCCTTTCCTTTCCTTTCCTTCCATTTTGTGTTTTGTCATTTCTTTCCCTATACTGTATTGTCCCTTCCCTTTCTTCCCTTTTCCTTTATGCCTTGTCTTTTCTTTTCCTATTTTGTCCTTTTTAGATCTTTTCCTTTCCTGTCATGTCTTGCTTTGTCCTATGTTATGCTACCTTGACTTTCTTTGCTCTATTTGTTGCCTGTTTCCACTTCAATTGGGATTTCTCTCTGCCTCCAGACAGGAAGACCATCTTCTTCAATAGCCATCAGGTGTCCAAGCCAGAGTCAAGCTCTGATCTCACAGCAGTAAGTGTACAATACTGTTTTAATAAAGGCTCCACGTTGTATGTTTTATATTACCTTGTCCCAGATTTTCTCACATTGATAGCATATGATAGCCTAACTCAAGTGCTAATATATCTGCAAAACTGCTTCAATAAGCAGCGTGACATCATGTAAGGTGCACATATGGCTTCTACTTAGTTAAATCTCAATTTACAGGTAGACCACCGCCCATTTGTCACCTGGTTGGGTTGAAATCCACCCTAAAAATCTCCTTTCTCCTCTTGTTCTGCAAGCTGGATGAGCAGATGCCCTTCCTGCCTCCTCCCAGCTCCAAGGCCGTGGCCGCCCTCGTCAGAGAGCTCAGAGTTCAGCTTGGCATGGCCCTGTTCGGCGTGGACGTCATCATCAACATACACACGCACACCCTCACCGTCATCGACATCAACATCTTCCCAGGTACTGCAGCTGTACGCACACACATACAGGCACATAGACAGTGATGATCTGATACACTCTTCTCTCTACCAGGCTATGAGGGAGTGCCCCAGTTTTTCTCCTCTCTGCTCAGCCACATTGAGTCAGTGTTGGACAAACAGACCTCTGCTGGCCCTCAGGCTGCTGGCTCTCCTGGGTCAGCACAGCCTACAGGTGGTCCATCTGCTGCAACAACTGGTCGTTGAGTCACCTCAGGAGCAGGTCCTGAATGGCTCCGTTTTTCATCAGCTTCCTAGGACAAATAAAGTCACTGGCACCGGCCTTTTTACTGTTCACCAAGTTCAGCTGTTCTCAAGACTTTGCTTCAATTTTATGAAGTTGTTTATTTCTAAGTTGTGACTTGATCTGAAACCGTGTCCCCTGTAAATCACACTAATAATGATGTGCTGTTTAGTATTCTGATCTGTTTGCAAGTCGACAAACCAAACAGAAGACACATAATGGTTGAATACACTTTCCGTTTATTGATTAACAGGTAGCATAGAAGAAGATACAGCAGGCACAAAATACAGCACTCTGATTGGCCAGTAACATTACAAATGGTGTTTTTGTTATCATTTTTTCTCCCTGTTGTTCGAAATGCCCTCTATGCCCTTATGTCAGCCCCCACAGACATTTCCTCCATCCTTCTTGCTGGTTTGTAAGATACATTTTGTGGAAACATTTTGCACTTCTATAGAAAAAGAAAACTACAGTACATTAATATTTTTTTCATTGTCAAGTGAACAAACATCTCATCTTTGGAATAGACAGGAATGAGCTCCTCAGTGTTGACTGATCATGTGTGTTATTACTATGTGTTTACACAAGTTGAACAGCTGCTTCACCAGTGTTCAAATACATAAATGTATTGTAAATCTTGGCTGTGTAGAAAAAGAGAGATTATATCTGCTATAAGAGTACCATATGATGCATTTTGAATACATATTGAAATACATGAAGTAATTAATTATTTGGCTAATTATTGCATTCACATGTGCTGTAGTCTATATTGTGTTATTGCCATAAGTGGGCCTCCAGTGGTAACCCTGTTAATCCTGCACTGTGTGCATTTCTATCCAGTGTCCTCTTGGGGGCGCTGTTGCTTCATATTTCCTATGACCTTGGCTTACAGACCATGATATCTGATATTTACACAAATGCCATTACAGCCATGAAAATGATGATGTAAAACTACTGAGCATTTATCAATGTTACTGTTACCAAAAGACAACAAAATGGCTTTAGTGTCTCCCTCTTCCCTCGACTCCTCCTTGGCTTGTTAAGATAAGAGTGCAAAGCTGGCTGAGAACCTGAAGTGACACTTTTAGACCTTGTAAGCTCTAAGTACATCACGTACTGTTGCCACACACTAACCACGTTTAAGACAAACTTAACATCTGACACACGGGGCAGAATTCCAACACCAACCACCTTCCTCTTTTTGTTTTGTTCGTGTCACCCTGGTTCATCACAAACAGTCTGGTTTTAACAGTGCGAGAGCCAAATGAAACACAACCCTTGTTTCTACTTTATCATCAAAGAAACGAAGAGGAAATAATGACTTACTCCTGTGTAGAAATATCAGTAATGCATATCGTTAACAGTCAGAACAGCAGGAACAGCTTACACATAGTTATCAATTATTGCACAAAATATATACTGAAATACACATATTACTTATAGTGGGGAAACTGCAGTTCCCACTGAGAACACACCACCGAGGATGATGCCGTCAGAGAACAGAAGCGCTGCTTGCCAGCATTCATGAGTCAGATTTGAACGATGTTGGTGTTTGTGTGGTCGGCAATCTGCAGTCAAAATCAACATTTGAAAGTTCCGAATGCCTTGCATCCATGGCAGTTTACAACTGAAGTGAAAACACCTGTCTACCTTACAAACAGCGTTCACAGGTACTGAGACAGGGACACAGGTGGAAATGGACACAAAGATTTTTCAGATTCTCTAGAAAAATTCGCCTCTTCTTCCTCGAACGCTCACACATTCAAATGAGCACTGAGGAATCGGTGGCAGCCTTTTCCAGGCAATCTAAAAGCAGAACTCAAACAACAGCAGGTACAGTTTCTACTAGTGTCCATTTACAGATTCACATCTGAAGACATTTCTCTGAGTGCTGTGGGGAATTGAAGGCTGTTAAATGGAAAATGTGCGAGCTGACTGTGGGACTGTGAATGCAACAAAGGGTTTTGTCAGTCAGTCTGCTGCGTGTGAGTGTGTATTTGTGTGTCTTATCCTCTGCGCAGCTCCCTCAGCTCTGCAGCGACTTTGCGCAACTCTGCTTCGATCTCCAGCAGCTCCTGTGGACAGACGAAATGAGAATATCCTGCATGACACCGGAATACACAACACACGTTAATGCCTTAGATTACAGCCTGCAAATAACAGTCAAAATATTATGTGCATACAGGGTGCTAATGAAACTTACTGCTGGTAGGTAGAGGGAGGCACGTAGAAAGGAATTACCCTGTAAATACGTTTTTAGCTACCTGCTAAATATTAAATAAGCACCAGGAGGGAAAAACTATAATAGCTAAAGAAATGTTCTCAATAATAACAATGGTAAATATCACCTTTAGAGAGTATTGCTAAATTTGTTGTTGCTAGTAAATACAACATGATACCAGTGAGTTTAGGCTAATGAACGTACATGGATGTTCATTTTGGAGAAATTATTGTTATTATTGTTATTATTATTATTATTATTATTATTAGTAGTAGTAGTAGTATCATTATTATAATTATTCAGCTTTATCCAGTGGATTCCAACTTCAGTTCAGAGCCAGCAATCTTGCTTTCTGTTTGATTGTATTTATTGTGGTAAATACACCGGAATCAGTGACGCTACCCTCGCGAGGTAAAGTTAAAGGTAGAGGGGTGAACAACACACTGCTTTATTTTACAGCCTGTATATCTTGTAACCAGAAGGCAATTTGAGAGAGGATGAGGGGCGATGTCATCCCCCTTGTTAACCTGCCACCCCGGCTCTAAATCCTCTAGTAGCGGAGAGAGTGCAGAGGCAGAGGGCTTGTTGAGTTCAGTTTGTTCTAGCCTGCCTGACTCATTGATCCTGTACTGTATGATGTTAGTGCAGGTTAGAATCTATGACCCCGACCATGACTGTGGAATATCAGCAGTCTAACTGTGCTGTGTGTTAAATCCATCGGAGCTGTCCGTGGTGCTGAGGCAGCAGACTGACTTCTCTCAGTCGCGTCTTCTTGGATCTATAATACATTCATAATTTTGGTGTGTGTGTTGCTTGGTGTTTTGGGGGCAGAGTGGTGCCACATACTTACTGAATAACTACAATGTAAGTTGGGGGCTGTAACATAAAAACGCTCACTCATACAGTCACGTGTTATCAGCACCAACTTACCTCCCCTTCATCGTCTTCGGCGTCACCATCCTCATCGTCTTCCTCCTCCTGGCCCTCCTCATCCTCTCTGACAAATTCATCCTCATCCTCATCCTCATCGCCCTCCTCTTCCTCATCCTTGTACCTCTCCCTCTCAAACTGCTGCGTGGCTTCATCGCTGGCTTTCTCCATCACTCGCTTCTGCTGCGGCTCCTTCACCTCCGCCGCCGCCTCCTTCCGCTTGACTTCATTCTCCGCTTTCTCATTGGGCTCCTTCTCTCCTTCGCCCTCCTTCTTCTCGCTCTTCTCCCCCGCCGTCCTATCACCCACGCCCTCCTCCTTCTTCCCGCCTTGCATCTCCTGCTCGTCCTCCTCCTGCACGCGTTTCATCTTCCTGACGAGTTCCTCCAGCTCCTCCTGCTTCTCCTTCCTCTCCCTCTCCTGCTCTGGCTTGTTCTTGCTGTCCTGCTCTTTCAGCAGCTCCTTTAGCTCCTTCTCCACCTTCTCCTTCTCCACCATCAGCTCCACCTCGTTCTTTCTCCTCTCCTCCATCCTCTGCTTCTCCAAGTCCTCCTCCGTTTCTCTCTCCTTCTCTTTGTCCCCCGTCTCCTTCTTTTCGTCCACCTCTTCCTTCTGCTCTGCTCCAGAGCCTTTCTGGATCTCCCTCTCTTTCACCGCCTCGTAGCGTTTCTTCTTCAGCTCCTTCAGCAGTTCCTTGAGCTCGTCATCATTCTTCTCCTCCTTCCCTTTCTTGGTGATCTCTTCGGCTAGCAGCTCCTCAAGCTCCTTGGCTCTCTCCTCTTCATTGTCTGTCCCTGTGTCTTCGATCCGTGGCTCCTCCATCATCTTCTGCTTGGTGTCATCTTCCTCCGTCTTGTCCTCGGTCTTTTTTACAAGGCTGACCACATCTTTCTCCTCCTCGTCCCCCTGCTCGAAGTCGCTCTCATCGTCAGCCAGGTTGTACTCATATCGCTCCCTCTCGTTTTCTTGCTCCTTTTCTCTCTCTACAACAGTCAGATTGCAATCATCAGTGCAGGAGTATGTGTCAAAACAAAAGAATTAAATTCCCAGAAAAATAAATGAAACACTAAATCAGACTTGTGTATGTTGTCTAGCAGTGAAAAGTGTGTTAAAAATACACCAAAGTGAGTCAATGTGAATTTGTTCTTACCGTCAACGGCCAGCTTCTGCAGCTCCCTGAGCAGACCCTGATGTCTTTCCACTTCATCAAGTTCCTCTGCAAAAAATGACGAGACACAATACTTCTAAACAATAACACAGCAAAAGCAAAGTAAAGAATACCAGCAGAGGGTGTACAAACGTCACTGTGGAGATCTGGAAATCTTTACACAGCAAGAGGAAAGTGTCAGAACACCCACACATGGAGGTACATTTCAGCAAATAAGGCAGAAGACAACGGTGACAGATGAATTACAGTTTGTCTTATATTTTCATGTGATATTAAACTGAAAGTTAATCAATCAAATGTTTACCCATCGCAACTCATGTCCAAATGTCTTGTTTTGTCCTACCAACAGTCCAAAACCCCAAAATGTTTAAGTTACAATGATATATAACAGAGATCGGGACATCTCGCACTGTGTAAAAAAGAGTTTAATTAAAAGTTTAACTAATTATCAAAATAGTTGATGATCGATTTCCTGTTGGTAGACTAATGAAACTATTCTTTCAGTGCTAAACACTACTTAATATAATTTGAATACTGATGAGCAGATAATTAGAGATGTCACCTGCTAGCTGTGGGCCACACTCATGTGACCCGTCTTCATTCAGCGTCTCCTGAATAATACATTCAACCTAGAGGCACAACATAAAACACACACACACACACACACACACACACACACACACACACACACAATTAGAGGTGTAGTGATTGAAAAATATTCACATTATGTTGGATTCATAGGGGAAGTAAAAAAGGACTTGTCTCTGACCTTTGCATCATTAAGGGGTGAGGTTACTGGCCGGCTTCCCACTGAGGAACAAAACAAGGAGGGAGATACAGAGAGCAGGGAGACAGATGGAGAGTGAGGGAGAACGGGAAAACAAAACATATATATATCTTAGCATTTCTGCAACAGCAAACACTGCACCAAGCTATGGTACAGAGCAGCACAGATGAACTCATTTGTTTACTTAGCGATGGTTAGTCCTGCACGGGCGTGGGTGGAGCTGTTCCCTCATTAAGGTAAGCACAGTTCCCTTGGTAAAGCGACACAGCAAAGAAGCTTAACCCCATCTCCCTCTCTCTCTCTCTCTCTCTCTCTCTACAGGATGCAGATACTCCGAGAGGCTTTAGCTCGCAGGTAGTTTCCCACCAGGGCTAAATCGGTCACCAATCCCTGCTGCCAGCAGATCATTAAAGGCACATTAAGCAGTGCCATCAGCACCTTTTCTCACACAGATACACTGAATCTAACAAGGGCCTGAATGTCAGTATAGATCTCAATCCATGTTCAGCCTGCAGCCTGCAGCCTTTTCTTTGATTGATATGGATTTGGGTGCGAGGACTGGCTGAGGCACAAGATACGATGTTGATCAATTATCGCACCATCATTAGGTCATGAATCTACTCTAAATGCAGCCCATAATATGTTGGCCAATTTAGAGAGATTTTTTCTGTTATTATCAAGTACCAAGATAAACCCAAATTCAGTAAATCTAACTTAAATGAAACATTATTTACATTAAAAAGCTAAATAGAGTGAGTGATTTGAAATGTATACAGCTCCTGATCAGAAATTCAACATATTTCAGATGTACTAGTGTCTGAATATGATTAAAACAATCAACTCTCACTTCAAGCCTCTTGTGTGAGATGCGGTTATGTCTATTTGTAGCTGGTGCTTCTTTAGACATTTTATTGAGAAGCTCAGCTGCTCCACCAACTTACATGACACATGCAGGAGCTGTAAATTTGATCTAAACTCTGTGGTGTGGGTCAGCACAAAGCCAGATCAGCACACATCAGGATCAATTGGACTAACTGGCGAGCTGAACTCTACAGACACGTGCGCTTCCCACAGTGTGGCCCCGTAAATCTCTGCAGGTCCATGTGATGGTGTGTGTGTGCTTTGCACCCTGACGCCCTGGTCTCATAATTAACACCATGAGCTGGCTCTGGATTTATTGGCTTGCCCATGAGGCCATGGTCAGCCAAACTCCATGCTAGAAATTTAGAAATCAAGGGACTGCAGTTTTTTGGTGGACCAAATGATTTGACAAATTCAAAATGCTGCCTTGACCAGAAACTAGAGGCACATGACAGGAATATATGCGCCTGTAGGGGCTGAGAGATGCGCAGTAATGACTTTATAATGATATCACCCCTCCTCTTGGCATTTAATTGACATGGAGCCGCAGTGACATTTAGTGGTACAGTAAGATCATTCTATTCCTCCAGGCGCTGGTTCTGTGGTGATATGTTTCTCTGAAACATGCCCTTTCCTTGCTCTTCGTCAGGGTGGTGTTTGACAGTCATTACCTTCATGCACTGCGACAGCTGCACACAACGCAAACCCAAACAGTTGACAGTGTGCTCTATGTAGGTTACCGCCTGTGTTACTGCGTAACGATGCGCGTTACACAGCTGCACGGCGATAGCCCCCGTTTCCACACGCATGTCTCTGAGGATGGCAGAGCCCCCTCTCCTGCAGCGGCTCCCCGCACTTATTTTAACTCATTAACGCGTTTTCATAGCGGCACACGCGCTGTTTAACACACCTGTGTCAGGTCATTTCAGTTAACAGCGAAATATGCTTCTTTTAAAAAACATCCATTGCTGCCGGTAACAGCGCCGTCAGCCCCGCAGACAGGAGCAGAAAGGTGAGCGCATAACAAATTATGTAACCGCGCTTTTATTTAGCCTATTAGTCTAAACCCTGAGGCTTCGCAGTTATGGTCTGCTCCATGAAGTGTTGTTATAACGCACGCAGGTCGGTCTGCTTCTGACACACAGCTGCTTTCATGCCGGTAAAAACAATAACAGGGACTACAGCTGAGGCAGCAGTGTGTCAGAGATGAGGCTGCTCTCCGGCGGTGCCTGCTGAGGGCTATCACTCGCGCTTTGTACCGTCATCTCACACTGAGCGCCCGACGCACACAAACACACACACACACACACACACACACACACACACACACACACTGTGGCGATGTAACGAGAGTGATGGATGCTTACCCCCGACGGCAGCCCAAAGAAGAACCGCGGTTATCAAAATTCCCATAGGCTCCGAGAGGTGAGCGTCCTGCAGGAGATAACCTTGAAATAACGGGCTGGGTCCTCTTCACACACCCGCCGAGCTGAGCGAGGTGGAGCCGCGCACCGTCTGTGTGTGTGTGTGTGTGTGTGTGGTGTCAGGTGACTGAGACCAGATCAAAGTCCAGACCCTGTGAAGCTGCCAGAGATGTCAGACGGTCGCCCTGCAGGCTCCTTGCAGCATGTTAACAAAACGTTTGAGGATTTAATCTGTATCTCAGGCGGGTTAATATCAGAGTTTCTCAATGATGGGTCCGTGGCCCATTTTGAGGGCTGCAGGGATACAAAAGTAGCTGCAAAAAAATATATAAACTTCTCTGTAATTTCACTCTTTTAAAATCCCACTAAATGAGCCCAGTGTGAATATTATTCTAACAGCTTTCAGTTTATTTGCATGTCCACGCAAACATCGTCACCTCCCAGAGCTGCTGCTTAATTACTTTTGCACATCAATTATTGACACTTTGGAACAGCTGGTAATGTAACACACATTAACACGCCACCTCTGGGAGCAATTTTCTAGCTGTGCTCCATCTGCAGGCCCCCCCAAGGTCGCACTGTCATTCAGGTTGTGTGCTAACGTATGTATAATGTGTATAACAGCACCGGACCTGAGAAAAACACGCCAAGGGATCAATGCATGAGACAGACATTCAACACTTATCTTTATTAATGATTTATTTATTTATTTAATGGTCCTACTCATGAGCTCCACAGCACATTCAGGCTCTTGTTCGCAATTTCATGGCATGCAACAAAATATATTATATATATTTACAGTCACAGTAAACTGGAAGGTTAAGATCTGATCCATGGCCTCAAAACATAGATGCACTCAATTCAAACTCAACTCAAAAAGTCAGATGTATGAAGCATCCTTATGCGTATTAAATGTCTACTTCCTGTCTGACTTGGTGGTGTTGAACGTGAACTGGCTGAACCTCGGGTGTCTGTGGGTGAAGGCTGGCTTTGTCATCTGGTCTTGGGAGCAGGTCTGGGTGGTCGACTGTGCTGGTTGGGTCCGATGTATTTCAGTGGAGTGTATTTTGGCTTCTCGATTACTTCTAGACCCAGATAAGGCTGCAGGGCTGCGGGGACACGCACTGTCCCTTCCTGGGGAGATGGAGAGAATGGACGGAGGAGCGATGAGGCAAAGATTTGCATCATTTATTACACCAAGATGTTAAAGCCAGTAGATTCTAAAAAGCCTAGCAATAAATATGTTGGAAAATGTTTGAATTAGCTTGGTTTCAGCCAGCTACAGTAAATCCTTAAGAACATGAAAATAGTCATGAGTTCGTGAGGGACGTCTCATACAGATAAAGAAATGTGGGAATTATTGTACAGATCATTTCAGAATGACCATGGCTGCTTTTAGTCATTCCACTTTAATTTAGCCAGTTAATCTCATGCTATTTGTTACTTTTTCTGCCTCAGAAAAACACTGCAACACTGTTCCACAATACAGAGGAAAATGCTGTATTACATCTATATTTTTATTTCAGCATTTCAAATGAAATACAAATGTTTTGACTGACAACAATCACAAGGGGGAGCCACTTCAACACCAGACTTTGCACACAGGTACATGACAAGAAATACACATGAAACATGGTGGAAGGTGGACAAAGAGACTAAGAATGATGAAACCAAACAGCTATTTTTCAATTAAAAAAAAAACACATTTCTAGAGATTTTCATTAAAACTTTGTCTTTAAAAGGCTAAATCTGGGTCTGTGTTATTGTTGCTGATATATGCTTTTACAGTGTCTGATGATTTTCATCTTTTTGCAGTCTTTGTCAGCTGGGTATATGCTTAAAAACAGAACTGCAGGCCTAACATGAGGTATTTGTTTTACCTCTTCCCTGATCATAGCAACCTTTTCAGCTGCCAGAAACTGTAGGGACGTAAGAAGAAAACATATTTTGGAGCATGGTAGCAACCAGACTATAATTGTGTTGCACATTGCAACCTTTTAAAGACAATTTTAGACATTTTGCCATTTTCAAGGACAATTCAAAGACTGAAAACCTGCATTAAAGAATTTCTCCAGGTTTTCGGGAACTCTAATGTATGAAGTGTCTTACTTTGGTCTGGTGAGTCTCCAGGATAGCGATGATGGTACGGGGGATGGCACATGCTGTAGCATTTACCTAGAGAGAGAAAAAAACATGATGGAGGTGGAGTACTGCTGTAAGATAAACCCACAGGAATGTACAGCAGTGTGCCTCATCTGCAGTCTTACTGTGTGGGCGTACTGCAGGCTGCCATCCTCTCTCTCATACAAGATGTTGAGGCGTCTGCTTTGGTAGTCTGTACAGTTGGACCCACTGGAAATCTGATATATATATATATATATAGAGAGAGAGAGAGGGACAAAAACTGCAATTAGATTGATTGGCTGTGTGGAGCTCAAATGGGATGGCAATGACACTCTGTCATTTGACTTATTTGACATTCACAGTACCTACAGTACCATCATCATCTTTACCTTCGCCGTTTTTACTAAACAGAGCTTATAATGCAGTAATATTTTTTTCTTTCAACTTCTTGTGCAGCTTTTTGTGGCCAAATAGAGTCAAAACGTTCATTTCTGTCTGCATTACTAACTTTAACTCAAACAATGTTCAGGTCCTGTGTGAACACCACAGACGACTCTGTTCGCTATTATTAATGTAGCAGATAATGAATTAAATATGGGACTTTAAAATGGACTTTTCAACCAAGGATGGCAATTGTTTGGTTTTAAAATATTAAGGCTGTTAAACACAAAAGCTGCAAAGAGAAATTGAAGAACCATTTTGTTTCTGTTTTTCTTTCTTCAAATGTTAACTGAGTTTTGTCACTAATGTCACTAATGACCCAGCATATATTATCACAGATGAACATCTTTACATAGTCAGCAGATAATTAAGTTGACATCCAGTCATTTTCTGCGTATCAGACTCATAAAGTCAGAATAAGGTAAGTAGGCAGCAGAGATACAATGACACTGACCTCTCCATAGCTGTTCCTCCCAGGCATCCATGCTTCAATGTCGTACTTCCTGTGTGCTGGAGGACCCAGTTCCTGTGTCGGCATGTCCAGCACTCTGAGTAAAATCACGCACAGAAAAATCGAGCCATAACTCATACAAATATTCTCCATATCACTGTTTGTTTGTTTGAAACTGATTGCGTCCTGTGTTTACATAAGTTTTACACAGCGTCCCAACTTTTTTGGAATCAGGGTTGTATAAAAGAACAGGACCAGAATTGTTAAGTGTGTGTGTGTGTGTGTGTGTGTGTGTGTGTATACTAACCTGTAGTGCAGTCCCAGTGAAGAGAACATCTCTTTCTGCAAAGAGACAAACTCCTCCAGCAGCTGAGAGCTCTCTTCTCCTGTCTCATCTGCTGTCACTCCAAACATCTCTACCTGGACACACACACACACATTTATTACAATGCACATTATCATAATTATAGAGTAGGTATTTATTTCTGATCATAAAAACCTATCTGGAATCACTTATTAACATTAGACATATTCATTCATGCAACTCTTGTGTCCCTAACATAATGCTGCTGTCCTGGTAACCTTGTTGAAGTGATGTACTCTGTAGAGGCCCCATGTCTCTCTGCCTGTGTCTGTCTCTGCTCTGTAGCAGGTGCTGCTGCACACTGTCCTGCAGCGGGAGAGGACAGACAATGTCAGCTTTAATTACTCCAATATAGCTATCTGCAGAAAACTAGTGAGGGGGGCTTCTAACCTGACAGGCATGTCCTTCCAGTTTACTGCATGATCCATGAAGTAGCCTGCAGAAGAGAGACACACATCACATAACTACTTACTAAACATTTAAAATGGATGCCTCCAGTTCTCATTTCTAATTTATGATCTGGCTCCAGGTCTCTTATTAGCTTCAAATACTATTATCTAAATGTAGAATTTAGGTTCACCTGGAGAAATCCAGCAACAAAACGTATTTATTACAATTCTGAAGGAGTCAAGTGTGAAATCTTGCCGTGGCAGAGCAGTAATACAACTAATCGGTAAAATCTGTTTATGGTGAAGCTGGCCGCAAGTGTGACCTTACATCAGCATAATAATCAATAAATAACACATACAACAACTGATAAACTATGCAGTAAAGAGTGTGACATAACCAAACTGGATGGGCATGTGTTGCCAGGATCACCATAACAACACACTAGGAGGGATTACCACCAAGCACAATAGCTAATCCTGCCAGTAAGAAGCAGGACTGATAGCAAGATAGACCAGTTAGTTCAAACACAAGCCTCACTTCAAAAATAGGCCTACAGCTGCTACGGATCAGCTGAAAAATACACATGTTGAATTTTTGGAGAACACGTTACGTTACAGCGCAATAACATCGTGAAGAATGAGGTTTCACCTGCCAATCCGACCTCTCCAGTCCCAGCCAGGTTTAGGTCTGGGAAACGGGCCGGGTCCAGTGAATAGACCTGAGAGCGATGGGCGTTGGGCTGCATCCCACAACCCTCCTGGATGTGGACAAAACAGAATGATGAAGAGAAGACAGGAGAGGTCGGGGGAGCAGGATGCTGTGTGGCTCAAAGGTGCTTCGGGCTTTAAACTGTTATGTCATATGACAGATATTCCAAAAATTGATTTGACATTTAATTTATGTGCATTTAAATCTCATTTAGATTAAATTTTCTATGGTCAACCAATTCACTATCTGTCACTGTGACACCTGTGTAAAATCAGGTATGTTAGAAAGAGAGAGCTCAGAGCTCTGCTACTCACAAATACTGCCCCCTTCAGCACGTCAGGTACAACCATGGGAATGAAGCCCTGCAGGAGTCAATAATAAGAATAATATATGTTAATAAATTGATTATTATACATTCACTTTGCAGACTTTATTTCTAATATTTCCAGACACACAATTACCCGTCGCTGCAGTGTGTTGAGGGCAAAGTTTTGTAGTGCAGTCTGTAGTCTGGCCCCGGCTCCCCTCAAATAGTACGACCTGTGGCCCGAGACATGTGCCAGATGTCTGCAGGCGAGGGAAGAGCAACACAGAGATATAAGGTGGACAAAATATTTAACATTATGGTATGCACATATTCACATAAAATAGCATTTTGCTCTTCAAAATGTCATCATGAAGGTGGGCTGCACAGAAAAACACCCTCTCTTTTTCAATTTTAAATGAAATATTGAAAAAAAAAATGCACAAAAGCAGAGCAAGCGGAACATAAAGTGGGTGAAGTTCCAAAAACAAATAATCATCCTCACCTCTGCCTGATGAGACCCAGCTCCTCCCCGAGCTCTAAATGGCCTCTGGGCTTGAAGTCAAACTCTACAGCAGAAAGAGAGAGAGACAGAGTGCAGACTATGAGATCTGTACTTTCAAACACACAAGGGTGAAGCACTTTAGATTATTAGTGATCTGACACTTCAGATCAATAACGGCACAGACCACATCAATCACCTGGTTTCTGTCCAACCAGCTCCACCACCCTCGCCTGGCTCTCATCTCCAACTGGCTGAAAAGGCAAAAAGAGGAAGTTTACAAAGTTTCAAACTAAACTTACTTGAAAAGGACACACTTCACAGAAAATCTGTGCCCAGATGCCCTGGTCAAAGTGTGCATGCGTGCATGTGTGCATCCTCACCACATCAGGGTGTGTGGTGTTGGGCAGTCTGAGTGCTCTTCCGTAGTGTTCCTGCTCCAGCTCAGTCTCTTTGGGGTACAGTTGATTCAGTCTGCTGCGGATCTCTCGACCCTTCTGCAGAGCCTGGGTGTACTCTGGAAGCTGCATGATGAACAACAAAGGCTGATCCCATATCTGATTTACCACTCACTAGAGCAGAGAAAGGGGAGTAACCAGCGACTGATTCAATAACAAGTATTCAAGTTTGAAAGTGCAAAACTTGAACTTACATTGGCGAGGGCTTTCTTGTCTTTCTTAGTCTGTAAAGAAAAGATATTTCATGTCAGAGTTGTGGGAGACAACAACACAAAGAGTCAAATTAGAGAGAACAGTTAAGCAAATCTTGAGTGAAAATCAAACTGGTGACTGTGAACAGCTTTACTGACCACTAGTTCCTTGACTGCATCGCTGACGTGTCTCTTCTGCTCCTCCAGGCCAGAGATTTCTGTCCTCACTGCCTGCAGCTCCTGCCACACACATACCTGCAATGTGGACACACACACACGATCAGTGAGATCAGCTGTAAAAACCAGCAGAACAGCAGGTGTGAAACTGAACATGGCATTAAATTTAAACTCTTAATGTTAAGTTTTCTCCATGCTTCCCTTAAATCACATTTCCCCACACTTTAATGCTTGTAAGAGCTGGATGTTTATCTTTGCTTATCTTGCATTAGCTTCGCTGTCTACCGTCTCTTCTTATGAATGCTGTTTCCAACATGCTGAGTATGTACAGCATACAGTATGCAACTCCTTGTGTGTGTCAGCGTAGTGGACCAATAATGCTGAGTCTGATTATAAATAGACTTTATTTGTTTGATCCAATATCTCCATGATATAGTTAGTATTCAAATCTATGCCTCCATTTTTTATGACTACTTTATAACAAATTGGATGTTACGTATATAATTTCCATGTCAGTGAGCAGTGAGCAAAGCAACCATGCCCATAAATATGCATAACTTTAAACCTTACTTACTATCATTTAAATGAGTAAGCTATACAAGAATACGCCTGTACAGTTGTAGAGAGCAAAACCGTTTTTTTTGTAACTGGCTGCAAACATATTTATTTCTGCTGTGAAGTTGGGCATTTTAATATGGGGGTCTATGGGGAATGACTCGCTTTTGGAGCCAACTTAAACCTCAGTTTAAGACGTGTGTACACGAGCACAATATGTGACATCATAACTAGTTTGGAGCCAATCACGGTCCAGTTTGCATCTTCCAGAAATACCAATCAGAAACAAATTATTACCAAAGACTAGTATTTTATATATTATAATACCTGTCTGGAGGAGGGGTCTTTAATTACAGTGTTGTTCACAAATCTATGTGTTATATGAGACCGTCAACTCCATCTGTTCGACACAAGTTTAAGTTCACAAACAGGAGTGAATGAGCAAGTAAACACACACTTACAATTTTCGTGACATCGTCCGCTCGCAGGTCGCCCTTCCTGTTCTCGACATTTACTATGACTTTGTCCGTCTCCTCACACGCCGCCCTCATGTCCAGCTCCGGCTTGTCACTGTAGCCCTCACGGACATGCTCGTACAAACTGCTCCGGGCTCCATGCGAAAAGCGCCGCGGGACGAACACAATTGTCTTCTGCCTCGAACACTGTCTAGCCGCCGGCTTTAGCACAGTCAGTGCGGAGCCTCCAGCCCTAACGACCATGCCTATGCAGGTCGCCATGTTTGTCTTGTGGACGAAGTTGCATTCAGGGGTTATAGGAATAATTGCGACTATTGGTTGTGTAGTCTCCTGTTCTGTTCTGTATGCACTTTGAAAGTATGCAGTGCGTTTGAATTCATGTTTGGAAACTCATGAAGCATAATATATGCGCTGACCATTCACATTTCTTAGCGTTTCTTCTTTTTCAGCAGCTGATAGAACAGGGGGAACTAACGACGGCGTAAACCACTAACATTAGTATCTGCCTGAATGCAGCATGAATGCGGAAATTAGTATTTCGGAATTGGAAACAAACTGAAACGAAATTGCTGTTTGAAAACGTTATTCTAAAACTACAGCTACTAATTTAAGCGACGGTTGTGACATAAATCTCAGATAATTTAATTTCCCTCGCGACCGAAAACGACCCAGCGGCGGAAATGGCGTCGGAGCTGGACTCGGAGAGCGAAATTGAAAACGAGGAGGCAGGAGGATTTGACAGTACAGACGTCGAGAGGAAGTAATTGAACCGTATATCGTGGGGGTGATAGCGGAGACACGAAGAGAGCAGTGCGAACAGGGCTTTGAAGAATCCACATTTGGTTGGAAAGCTTGTAAGAGGAAAACACAGATCTGTTCTGGATATTGCAGGTGTGTGAGATGCAAGATGACGAACCATAGAAGAACCTGAGCTGCGAGTGATCTCAGGGTCCCAACAGAAGTAAGCAAGTAAAAAAGTAATGAGATTGTAAGAGTTTGTCATATGCTGAAGATGTTAAAAGAATGGAGATAAATGGAGCCGATCAGAATATCAGCGTGATCAAGAAAGGATTTTTGACATTTATTGCCCTTGTGTTGTTGAATTAGAAGAGAAGTCAGAAAGGATTAAGATGGTGAACGCTGGAGCAGCTCGACATTGAGGGGGAGATTAGCACCCACTCAGACAGATGGGTTATATTAGATAGTATTGTGCATGTGATTACTTTTGGTGGACACTGTAGTTTCCACTGTGAAACTGCTGCAACCTATCGGATGGCGGAAATGCTCTTCATGTGGATGCCAATCGGCACAAAACTCAACAGAAGAAGACCTGTGGAGGGCAGCAACACGCCTGTGCTACGTGGAGTGTGCCGCAAATTCATCATCACCAGAAGAAGAAAACGACCCAAACAATCGTCACGAGCCAAAGATCAGCCAATCAGATGAGCGGAAGTTTAACGTTGCGGTAATCCGGTTCCTGCAGGCTGTAGAAACTACACTCTGTCTTAGCACCGAGCTGGACGTGTGTGCATAATGCCATGGTGGACTCCCGTTTGTTGCGAAGAGAAGCTTTCGTGCGGCGGGAGGATCGCTCCTTTGCAAGCTAGTTTGGCCCGTCGGTGAGCGGTGATGTTGCGCTCGGGGCCGGGCGAGCAGCGAGGAGCCTGACGCGTCGAGCCTTTCAGCTGAGCCCGGAGGAGCAAGACACGCAGATGGGAGCGAGTTTAGCCCCTCGAAGGCTCTGGTAATAACCGGGTACCTGGACACACAGCTAGCCTGCCCCGAGCTGCCGCACCAATTCCTGCTGGAAGCGAGACCCAACCAGCCTTCACGGTGGAAACGAGAAGAAGAGCAAAGGTAAATGAAGATAATCACTCAGCGCCTCACCGGTGCAACGACAGCCTGCTTTGTGTTTGTTATGTAGTACAGCCGGCTTATAGTGAAGACACTCTGTTCATCCTTCTGCTCAAATGAAAATGCAAACATACTGTGACAAAATAGTACAGTGAATTAGTAGCAAGCTATTTATTTCCCTGAAAACTAACTGTGTCTTGAACTTTATCTAGACAGCAACATTTGTGTCCCAGTGATGAGTGTTAACTGGGTCATATCTGCTCCAGGCCTCTATAATACATAGGCCTGTGTGTTTAAGACAGGCCTTGCATACATAAAGGTTAAAACCCACATGCATGTGTTGAAGTCTCCGTCCTAACTGGGAGTTTTTGTGTCCACACTGTACCTCAGATGAATGCCGTGCGGGGGGGCACAGTCACCTGGCGTCCCCAGCCGTGGCAGGACGGGGACGGGGGAGGAGGAGAGCCTCTGTCGGACAGCGACTCAGAGGAGGAGGACTTCCCCGATGACAGCACCACACCGCTGGGAGACTACATCACGCATGGTGAGACGGTCAAAACGATGAGGGTGGAGAGGTGTTGTGCACACTGCTGAGTGTGACTCATTTAGGTTCACCTGTCTTTTGTTCCTCTGTTCCTGCCCGTTCCGCTCGGTCCAATTCTTACTCATCTGTCTGTCTGTCTATGTCCTCCTCCTCTCTGTCTCTCCTTCCTCGTAATGCTGTGTTTCTTAGGACTGAAGCAGCTCCTGGACGCTCAGCAGCTGTGCGATGTTACTCTACTTGTTGAGGGAAAGAAGTTCATGTGTCACAGGTAGGTTTCAGCCATGGCTGCAGCTCACAGATGTACTATAGTGACTTACTGTCACTGAATGCACGGCTAATTACTATTGTTATTACTCCTGTCCTCTTGTAAAATTGTATTTACAGTGTTATAACATTAAGAACATTTCAAACTGTAACCATCAAATGTTTAATGTTTTAACTTGATAAATGGCTTGAAGCATGTGTCCATTATCACAGTTATTAGTGATGTTCTTCCAGTTGAATCACATATTAATAATAATTTCACCACCTGTTATAACATAGAATGCAAAGCAGATGTAACTTGTGTTGAAGTTGCCATCATACAGGCCGGTTCTGTTCTCGTAGCAAGCTGTTCGCAGCCTTTGTTTGATTTCAAAAAGGAAAACATACAAAACTAAGCACTGGAAATGTAGAAATGGCATGAACTCCACATAAACCGTTATCGTCCATCTTCCATCCCTCAGAGTCCTCTTGGCGGCCGTGAGCCCGTACTTTCGGGCCATGTTCACCAGCCCCCTGGTTGAGTCCCGCCTCACTGAGATCCGACTGGAGGAAGTGACGCCGTCTGTCATGGAGACTGTCATCCAGTTTGTTTACACCGGTGAGGCGGGGCTCTCTCTGGACACAGCTGAGGATCTGTTTGTGGCTGCCAACCGCCTTCAGGTCATGCCCCTTCAAGACCTGTGCTCCAGGTACATCAGCTGTATAAACGAGACAGATGATCAAGTTTACTGACGCATTCATTAGACTTTACAGTTCAGGTGACCAGCCTCTGTCTTCTGGATTTTAAGTCCTCTTGTCTCATTTCCTCTCTCTCCTCTCTTTTCCTCCTCTGTCTCTCTTTCCCTCTCCACCCCAGGTTTCTCTTTGAGCACCTCTCAGTGGATAACTGCCTGGGGATGTACTCTCTGGCTCGCTCTCACCATGACCAGCTGCTGCTGCGTGCCTCATTGCGACTCGTAGCTCAGCACTTCCCCCGGGTGGCCCGGCAGAAAGATTTCCTCCTGCTGGACCACGGCACTTTAGGCAGCCTCCTGAGCTCTGACCGCCTCGGGGTGGACTCCGAAGCAGAGGTTTACGACGCGGCCCGCCGATGGGCAGAGCACCAACCCTTGGATCGCTACGCCCACATGCCGGCGCTGCTTCACCACCTGCGGCCGGGGCTGCTGTCCCAGGAAGAAAGCCGAAGACTGAGCCAGGAGCTGGGGCCCGCCGCAGCTGGTGAAGGCCTCGGGGGACCTTTGAGACCACGGGAGGGCATGTTTGAGAAAAAGATCGTCTGTGTGGACCTGACACCTCGGGAAGATGAGAATTTAGCTCCAAGAGACTACACAGTGGACTGCTTTGATCCTCGGACAGGGAAGTGGGAGAAGTTAGCAGCGCTGGGTTCACTGGTCAGTCCAGGTTGTACGGCTGTCGGTGACCGGCTGTTTGTAGCAGGGGGGATCCTGCGGACAGGCTCTGTGTCTGCAGCCGTCCATGAATATGATGCAGTGTTGGACCGCTGGATAGAGCGGCCCTCGATGGTCCAGCCCCGCGCTATGCTGGGTCTGCTGGGCTGTGGAGAGTCACTCTATGCATTGGGTGGTAGCAACCGCTCAGCTCTGCTGGACTCCAGTGAGACCTTAGAGCTGAGTACACTTCAGTGGGCTGCGGGTCCTCGGTTACCCCTCCCTCTGCGCGCCTTCGCTTGTGCAGCGTTACGTGGGCGGCTTTACCTTCTGGGGGGAACCACACTTGAACAGAACCGGGCTGTGGTCCACTCGGGGGTGCTTATTTATCACACCCTAACAGACTGCTGGACACGTGTGGCTCTGGACTCTGGCGCCACCTGCCTCGCCGGAGGAGTAGCCGTGCGTGGAGGAGTCTGCGCCATTGGGGGATACATGAGGGATACCACCAAGTTCCTGGATGGAAACTACACCAACCTGGAGACTTTAGACGCCACTGGGCGTGTACTGTTTTTCAGAGAGGGCAGGGGCTCCGGAGTAGAGAGGGAGGTGACTGGGGGAGGGGTGATGGTCACCGCAGAGCAGCGGGGGGGTGCCGGTGGAGGAAGCGACCGAGCCCCAAGCCCTGTGGTGTTTCCTGGGCTGCCGCGGCGGATTGCAGCTGGCGGTGTGGCCAGGTGGAAACGCAGGATTTATGTGTTGGGTGGGGAAAACGGCTCACGGTTCTATGACAGCGTTTACTGCTGGAAGCCTGGCTGGCGCAGCTGGGTCCAGAGACGAGAGAAACTGCCTGGAGACACTGGAGGGGTGAGCCAGTTTGGGTGCACCACTTTAAAGTTCCCTAAGAAACACATCCTGTCCAGACTTAGACTAGCCAAAGAAAACTGCAAGAAGGCAGCTGACTAGCTTGATAGGGACCAGCACGACTGAAGTCGAGGCAGCCGTTCATGTGACACAGAGACAAGCTGAGTTTGACTTTACTCGATGTTATGAAATGCTGGTGTTGAGATGAAGTCACGCAGAAGAGACCATTTTATACAGTCTGAGTGCAGCCACAGAGTAGGTCTACAATGGACTGGATGCAAACAGCTCTTATTAGGAATAGTGAAATGTACAGGCAGAGAGCAAGTGGAGCCAGAAACCGGTCAAAAGTCAGGTAACATGCACCTGAATGTAGCCTAATCTAGGGCCCTATGATTTCCGCGCTGCAGACAACAGAGCGTTGGGATTTGATAATAAAAATGAAATCAACTGTAAGACACAAAATATTGCAGAAATTTTCAAAACGTGGATGCAGTTCATAAAAATCAGTGTTTTCTCTAATTATTTCCCTGTCAATATAAGACTTTTTCACTGCGCCTAAGCCGAAGGAACAGAATAGACTATGCTGCTATGTTTTGGTGTTGTGCACGCGCGGGCACACACACAGTCATGTGAAAGAAGCCCTCTGAAACAAAGGCACCGCACCAGCAACAGCTCACCACTTCAACAAACTCGTGCTACATCTGCCGATGTGGTCGCACTTCTGAGAGTTTGTTGAAGACTTGGTGGCTGTATGTGCGGAGTCAGATATTCTGTTGGAAAAAATGAAAAAGCTATGTCCCTTTCTGGCCAAGCGTTGTAAAGAAGGAGCAAAGATCATGCCTGATCATGAGAGTAACCTCCCCCAGACCCACTTACCCCGTGTGTCTGAGCTGCATATGGAGGCCGTCCTGCAGAAAATCCGTTCGAAAAGTGTCACATCAAATTGATTGATATGCATTGCATTTTCTTACTGAGTTGTTGAAATTTTATTTATCTACTGGATGATTGGATGGATGACAAAACGTTTTTAAGTCATCAAACACAGGATTAAAACAAAAAAGACCAGAAAACTTAAAACCGAAGACACAAAATTTGAGACGGAATCAGGAAAAAAGAAAGCGGATTTCATAGGGCCATCCCTACTCCACTTTTTGTCCGAACAGTTAAGTCCTCTGAGAGGGAAAAGGGCCTTTTAATTGTTTTCGTAAAGTGTAATGTTATTTTCGGTGTTTTGCTGGTGTAATATTTTAAGGCTGTTTGGAAACATTTCAATGCTGTGAATATTTTCAGCAGCGTTGAGTTTAGACCCAAGGATACAGACACATTTCTGACCACCCTACGTTCCACTTTCTTTGCCTAAACCTTATTTTTGTGACTATTGTAGGAGTCTGAAGCCCTTTGAAACTGCACTTAAATGCACAGCATGTAACTTCTGCTGCTAGGGGGCTCCAGTGAAAGCAATGAAAGCAAAAGACGAAGTTTGCTGACTTCGTGAAGTAGCGTGGGATCGTGTTGTTAAACAACCACTCCTGCAGATGAAAACCCATCTGACGTGACTCAGGCTGAAATGCAGTGAAGTTTTACTCGTGAACTTCCTTCCACACTCTGACATATCAGCTGATGGTTGTCATGTTTCAGTCATAGCAACCAGAGATGGTAAAGGGGATATGGGTATATACCTTGGGTTTGAACATTGGAAGCATTTGGGATAATGTTAGTACACTGCAGAATAAAAGGCAGTATATAACATAGTTATAGTCATTTTCAATGCTAAAATGTTACGTTACAGGCTGTGCAAATAAACTTGAATGGAAACGTATCATAGGAAACACATAAAACTACTTGCATCAGACAGTCTTTAATTGTGCCCACATTTTTTTTTTGTTGATAACGAAGAGGTGAATGTCCTGTACTGGTCTCTCATCTCAGTGGAGGACATCAGTCAAATCCTCAGAACCGCTGAGAACCTCAGTGTGTTCTTGGCACGTCAGCGGCATCAGGATAGTCTGACCTGCCTGTCCCAAGACACTGCACGGCTCTGGCAGATCTGTGTTCATCTCACTGCACAGGCAGCCAGATCCTCCCAGTTCATCCCAAACATGGCAGCCCAGTTGTTAAACACAGACCACAAAGCTTTACTCGGAGGAAGCTGTGCTTATGTTCTGTGGCTTTAAATGCACCTTTGAAGGTCCTGCCTCAAACAAGTGGAACATAGCAGGTGGGGAAATGTGCAGACAGGGCTGGATAATATGCAAAAAATCTGAAATGATTGCAAGAACACAATCTTCCATAGTAATATATGTGACAGTGAGTGCTTTAAGTCGAGGAAATCCATTTGTCGTTGGATTTGGAAGATGTTCATGACAGTGAGTTGCAAAGAAAATCTTAAACTGTCCTTTTCTGTGAGCATTCGTTTGTACTTGTACAGAAGGCAAATGTACGAGGGTGTCGTACGGCCCTTTGTGAGGGTCACCTGCAGTATCCTTGTGTCTAGACCAGTGCTCTGTCCAGCACCTTTCCTAAATCTGAGCTGAGGCCAGGTCAACAGTTGTCTTTACTTGATTCAGCAGCCGTGTCAAAATTGCTTTTTTTGTTTCAGTCACGCCAAACCACAGGACTTGTGAATGTGTTCAGCATGGAGGTTTTGGATTATCTGAACACATTAGCACTGCACCTAATTTATTGAAATGTATTTTAAAGGTTTGTGTTGTTGTTTTGAAATGGTAACTTTGGCTCTGACCGCAGTGTCCGGGCTTCCTGTACTACAGGATGGCACTAAGCTCAGACAAACCTGTCAAACAGGAGCAGATGTGCTTTGATCTGATGGGGACTGAGGGCTTTAAAGTAACTTAATCCTTAAATTGTGATTTTATGAAAGGTCAGAAAGTTTGCCCAGAAATGTAAGCACCTTGTCTTGCTGTAAGCCACTATGTCTTCTTTGACCTTCTTTCCTTTGTTTTCCTCTCTTATTGATCAAATCCAGATACGTCTGTGGGAGATATGTGCATATGAAAAAGCCTGCCAGCTGTGACTGAAAACGGCAGAATTCTACCAGCGTTGTTATCATGTTGCAAAAACAGTCAGAAAATATGAACTTGTGGTCATATTAGAATTGTTTAGGACTCCTGCCATCACAGAATCTGCAGTTAATCATGTTGGATGTTTGGGATTTTTGCCATTATGGAGGCACTCTAATCCACGAAGCTGAAGGCTTAATGTCAGATACGGAGAGAAACACTGAAAGATTGCTCTGACATTAACATGAACGGGTTTCAAATTATAAAACGCAGCAGGGCGTTAATTCACTGAGAACTCGTTACTGCCAGATATGAGCTTTCACATGCAACTTTAGATTGGTGAGCAGTTGACAGTTGACAGTTCAGATACTGTAAATACATTAGCAGCCTAAAACGGGGAATTCAAAGAGCCAAACCACCCTCCCATCTTGAACTTTCCATAGTGTTACGGTGACTCAGTCTCCCTCGAGAGCAGAGTGGTGGAACTTCCCCAATTTCCCAGCTACAGTAACAGCAGATGTTTAACACCACCGTCAAGTTATTTCTAGCAGGCAGCAGAACTCCCCCAGTGACACAGCTACCAATTAACAGCTTGATTATAACACTGTGATCTCTAATCTTCAAATTAAGTCGTAACATATTATGCATCGCATACTTTTAGTCCTCTATATGTAATTAGCACGTAAAATGTTTTTTAGACATCTTCCAGGATCTCTTTTCATCACCCAACTCCCGAAAATGAGATTCTTGATCAGTGGTGTTGTATTGATCTGTCATCATTGGTGCTCTTTCCTGCCTGCGGCTCTGCCAGAGTCATCGGCAGATACAGCAGGGATGAGTCGGGGTTAGCTGGAGGGGTCCTCTGCTCTCCTTCTGCTGGCTCAAAGAAGGCGATTGGGGCATGGCAGTTATTTAAAAGGATGTGACTGAAGTCCTGGGGAGTAATACTAATAGTCAGAGGGATGGCTCAGATGTTTGGGCTCATCTGATGCTGCGAGAATTCGTACCTGTTGAGCATGAGCCAAAAATGCATTCAAAGCATAAGGAGCAAAAAATCCTTAATCGGCTCTTGAACTGAATTTCAGTAGTATATGCACTAGTCAAACACACAACTAGTTTTTTTTGTCATTTTAGTTGGTTAAGAGGTGTGAGCTTCAGTTTGTGTTTCTAGAAAAACTCACGTCCAACTTGTCCGTTTCAAACAACACGCTCTGAATTTTCACTGTGAAATGTCAGATGGATTGATTTTCTTTTCCTCCGTGTGCTTACAGCTTGTATGACATGTGAAAAGTGACTGAGTGCGCATGCATGCTTTCCGTGCCGAGGCGCGAGTCTGTCCAGCGCGCGTCCTCTGCGCATACGCACACCCACACACTGTGTGTCCATTCAGAGAAGTGAAGCTGCCCTCATTTGTACAATCTAATGAAGTTTGTGAACTGAAAGGCAAATGGATGTCTTTGATGAAAGCAGTGCTCTCAACTGATTAAAGGACTATTTGCTTACATGTTTTTTACGAATGACTTTTTTTTTTTTGGAGGGCTTGGCTAAGCAACATTTGCACACTGGGGACACATACAGTAGCTGTTTGGCCATAAAAGAGACCAATACTAGATGCAAGTCTACATTTCTGCATGTAAAATGTTGAATCCAGTGGAACGATATGACACAAACCTTGTTTTTCATGGTTTGGTGTTAATAATTACTCTAATGAATAAACTGCTGAATCTGCCAATTGTCACAGCTGGCCAAAGTTCTCACTTTACACTGACCCCCGCCTATCTGCTGCCTATGCATCGGTCTGCGACAGCGTTTCTGTATGTGTGTGTTTAAAGGCATTAAGATTTATAAAAGACGCACAGATAAACTAAAGGCAGGTTGCCCATCATAGGAAGGTAATAAAATCTACAGGTCAAACAAAGCAGCTTCAGGTACAAGTGGAGTCATGGAAGATCCTTCGTCCGACAAAGTGACCATCAACAACCCAGCAGACATCACCATCATCGTTGGATATTTCATCATGGTCATTGGTGTCGGCATTTGGGTGAGTGCACCTGTGTTAGCCTGAGAGACTAATTATTAGATTTTAAGGACTGAATAAAGAGTGGAGAGGAGGAGGAGGCACAGCTAACACTGCATTTGTTTTGTGAGAATAACAGAATTGTCTGTGTTTTAGTCCATGTTTCGAATCAATCGCGGGACGGTTGGAGGATATTTCCTGGCAGGGCGCACCATGACCTGGTGGCCGGTGAGTTCAATGCAGACATGGACCGATAAAGATATACCCCAATATGATCTGATAAGTGTCAGCCTATATGTTGGCCGCCAATAAGAAGGAGGGAATTGCCAAAAATATTCCAGGTCATTTAGAAACCTTTTACCATTTCATATTTTGTCCAGCAGGGGGTGCTGACAATATCCTGCTCAGCACTCAAGACATATTCTTTAAATTAATACTAATTTTGGGAAACCTTGTCAGAGATATATGTTAAAATATTTTAAGGCCTCTTGTTATGGGAAGAAGAATGTTGAGGCAAGTTTGGGTCTTGTTTTTGTTCCCACCAGAAAATTTTGTTGGATCAATACACTTCACTATGCATCCATTTCTCTGTACATTTCTGGTCATAGTTACTGTCCTCCTGTAAGTCTTAACTGATAGAGTTGGTTTTGATGTGGTTTTCTATGTTCTTTTAATTCAGGTTGGTGCGTCTCTGTTTGCCAGCAACATTGGTAGTGGTCACTTTGTGGGCTTGGCAGGCACTGGGGCAGCCAGTGGCATCGCTGTGGGGGGATTTGAGTGGAATGTAAGTCACACTTTATACTGCAGTTTAATCACCATTACTTTTATATGTTTGTGCCAAAACTCACCTGTATCTGCTGAGGTTTGATTGCACCGGTCCCTCACAGTGGACAGAGGATGGCATGGTCTAACCTGTCCTACACACTGTGTGTTGTTTCTCTAACACGCCAGGCTCTGTTCATCGTGCTGCTGCTCGGCTGGTTGTTTGTACCGGTCTACCTCACGGCTGGGGTAAGAAGGCCAGGCACCCTCTCATTCACTGATGTGATGACGGCGTCTGTAATTTCCTGTACTGATGCACGCTGTTATGAAATGTGCTGTGTTAGGTGATCACGATGCCCCAGTACCTGAAGAAGAGGTTTGGGGGGACCAGGATCAGCCTCTACCTCTCCGTTATCTCTCTGTTCCTCTACATTTTCACCAAGATCTCGGTGAGTCGTCGTATCTGGGAAGAAGCAGTCAGAACATAAACATACAGTCTGTGCTTCTGTCTTCAGTCCCTCCCTCCCTCTGTGTCTCTGCAGGTGGACATGTTTTCAGGAGCAGTGTTTATCCAGCAGGCATTAGGGTGGAACATCTACGTTGCCGTCGTCACCCTTCTGTTAATTACAGCCTTGTACACTGTCACAGGTGTGTGTGTTTGTTTATGTCTGTACTGAACCTGGTCCATACAGTTACCTATAAAGATTTTATTTAAAGGGGCAGTTTTAGCACCAACATTTGAGAAAATAATTTGATAAATATTATCTTGGGCCCAGATAGTGCAGATTTATAGCAGTAAAAATCTCTGTTATAACATGGGGGTGTGTGAAAGATGTGGGCTTTTAGAGGGTAGAGAGGGTTTAATTGAGAGAGAAAGCTATTTGTTGCATTGTGGGAAATGTAGGAATGTAGTGGTTTTCCTGCCCGGTCCTTATTAAGGACTAAAAATCCTCTCAGTCCTAGCTGCTTCAATTTTAACCAATTCTTTTTAAAATGTGTCTCTTGCAAGTTTCTGGAAGTGCTGTACAAAACCACTGAAGTACTTCTTTAAATGTCAGCGTTTCTCTCAGTGTATGTATATTAAAGTGTGAGCGTGTGTGTTACCAGGTGGCCTGGCTGCTCTGATGTACACTGACACATTTCAGACATTCGTCATCATCGCTGGGGCCTTCGTCCTCACCGGTTTCTGTAAGTACAGTTTGTACAGCGTAATATTTTATCTTCCAGCAAATCTTCTGCTCATTCACACCACACGCAGTTGATGTTTTTGGCCTCTGTCAGTCCCTGCAGGCCTGTGGCCATGTCTCCCCCAGGAAAGAGATTAACTAGGGTCAGTAATCATTCACTTCACTGCAGCGGTGTACAGTGTGCTGACACTGCAGAGCCACAAAACTCTACACCTCCAGCCGACACAACAACCACTGCCCCTTTACAACTTAATTGATTTTTTCATAAGGGGTCGATATATATATATATCAGTCTAGTCCTGGTGTAGATTATCGATAAGGTCATAGAAGGCGGCAGGCGAGATAAAACAGGTCGAGAAACCAGAAGAGGAGGAAAAAACAGCCCCCTCCTTTTGTGAATTGGTGATATGTTAAGGAGATAGTGTTGACTCAGCAGCTGACTCATATCTTCAGTTAGGACGGTATCAGGCAACAAGAGAGCTCGGGGCAACTGAGCTTAGTCGAACAGAACAAGAAGAGTCTGCTTATTTTACAGGAACAGGAACATCCATACCATAATTTAAGGCATTTGAACTGAGTATGGGGGTGAACTGGAGAATGAGCGTCATCAGACTTTGTATGGGAAGAAACCACTCAGGACCTTTCTAGAATATGTCTGAACTGACCCTTTAACAGCTCAGCCTCTCTCCTTTCCACTTCCAGCTTTTGCTGAAGTAGGAGGCTACAACGCTCTGCTGGCCAAATACAGCTCAGCTATGCCAAGTTATTTCTCCTCCATGGATCCCCAGCGCTACAACATCTCCACCGAGTGCTACACCCCCAGACAGGATGCCTTCAGCCTGCTGAGGGACCCCACCACCGGGGACCTGCCCTGGCCTGGAGTGGTGTTTGGAATCGCTATAGTGGGAGGCTGGTACTGGTGTACAGACCAGGTGAAATGCTTCGGTTTCGTGTCTCACGCAGAGAGCTGGGATTAGTGCTGAAGGTGCACACGGGTCAACCAGCTTCTAGTCAAGTGCGGTAACTGCATATGTGGTCAAAACTCACACATTTGATGCTCTAACATCTTCGTATTTTAATTTTTTTATATCACATAAATAATGAGGCAGCTAATCCTAATCCTAATGGAGAGAAAAGTTACACCAGACACACAGTCCTGCTAAAAGGAGTGGCGTTAACTACAGCATCTGATTTATTGCTGCTTATTTAAAAATCTATGAAAACATTTGATGCTTACTCACAAACTGAACCCGAACGCCCCACAAACCACAACCAGAGTTCAGGCCCTGAATATATAATGTAGCTATTTCTCACAAAGTAATCCATCCCGTCCTGTATTTCTCCAGGTGATAGTCCAGCGGTGCCTTGCAGCTCGTAATCTGACCCATGTGAAGGCCGGCTGCATCATGTGTGGCTACCTGAAACTGCTGCCGATGTTCCTCATGGTGTTCCCCGGCATGATCAGCAGGGTCCTCTACCCAGGTCTGTGGCTACGCCTGTCCTTTCAAACCCACTTTAAAGAGGGCTCACAAAAACAATGAGTACAATATAACAGCTCTGCAGTAGATATCATTCTGGTAAAAGTGTTGTCAGAGGTGTGTGAAATTTGCATCTTTACATCGTGGTTGTGCATGTGTTTGTTTGTGTTTTCGTCCACCTGTAGATGAGGTTGGCTGTGTTGTCCCTGAGGTGTGTAAGAGGGTGTGTGGGACTGAGGTGGGCTGCTCCAACATTGCCTATCCAAAGCTGGTGGTGTCAATCATGCCGAATGGTAATGACACGTACCAATGAATACCTTTAAAAAAGAGGAGGAGGAGAACTTTTATCTCACATTTCTCCTCCCTGCCAGAAGCGTCCTCTGATCTTCTCCCACCCGCCGTCCTTGCTGGTGTCTCTGTGTGCAGGTTTGCGAGGTCTGATGCTGGCTGTGATGCTGGCTGCTCTCATGTCCTCTTTGGCCTCCATCTTTAACAGCAGCAGCACTCTGTTCACCATAGACATCTGGACTCGCATCAGACCACGGGCCACCGAGCGCGAGCTCATTATTGTAGGCAGGTAAATGGACGGCGTAAACGTCTAGGCATCCATATCCTGCATTTCTCCAACTCTGCCTTCCTCTTGTGCTCACCTATTACAAGCCACATGTTAGTGGACTACTTTCACTCGTGAAAAGAAGAGGTAGTCCCATATTAAATTTTGCAGGCTCCCAAAAATGTAATGATGCAATGCTGTGATCTACAAGGTCTTCCTCAGGCAAAAATCCATGGGAACATCAGAGGATCAGATGGTCGAAAATACATTTTTATAAAAGAGAAACATTGTTGTGTTTATAACTGAGAAGAAACAAACCTGACAGTATTTATTTTTTTCCAGATTTTGCATGCACTTTACCAGTAGCTGTTATTTTGTTTAGAAATTATACTATTTAGTGACCAAACAACCATAATGTCCCCCATTTCCTCCCTTATTATAAACTAGACGTCACATTGCCTAATGAATGCTTTGTAGGTGAAGTGTGGCCAGTGAAATGCATTAAGATAAGAGGACTGAATTTCTCTGCTGAAATCCAGGATGCAAGTGCTAATGTTGATGTGATTTATACCATGACTATAAAACAGGAGTTTGTATTAAGAGCTTTGGTTACAAAAACAGTGTAGTTTTAACCAATTCTACACAAACTATGTCATTTAAAAGAAGTTCCTCATTTAATTCCAAGGCTACTCTGAAGTGTATGAATGTATGATGCTTTGAATCGATATGGACCTCACACATCTCTCTTCTGTAGAGTCTGGGTCCTGTGCATCGTAGCCATCAGTATCTGTTGGATCCCAGTTGTCCAGGCGGCTCAAAGCGGTCAGCTGTTTGATTACATCCAGTCAATCTCAAGCTATCTGGCTCCACCCATCGCCTCCGTCTTCCTCCTGGCTGTGTTTGTTAAGCGGGTCAATGAAACGGTCAGATGACACATGCGTACATGCTTGCATATTATAATACTAAGTTATAGTTACAGCTAGTGAAATCAAGTCAACACAACATTAGATCTCCCTTCATCTCCAGGGTGCGTTCTGGGGCCTGATAGGCGGCCTGGTGATGGGTCTGTGTCGGATGTTGCCTGAGTTCTGGTTCGGTACTGGCAGCTGTATTTTCCCCTCCAGCTGCCCTTTCTTGGTGTGTGGGGTCCATTACCTCCACTTTGGAATCATACTTTTCTTCTGTACATCAGTGCTGGTGCTGGTGGTTAGCTACTGCACCCAGCCAATAGAGGATGAACATGTAAGATGCACTCACTCACTCAGCCCCTGTACAGTATGTTTGCGTAGCATGTTTGTGTACGTTCCTTAAGACAAAACCGTATTCATGACGGGTCCGTGACATGAAAACATCTTAAGAAGCCTGATTCACAAACAGATTTAGCGGCATATAGGAGAATATTTACAAATGCTGTCTTTTTTACTGCTGCTTTGTTTCCCTTTCAGCTCCATCGTCTGGTGTTCAGCCTGCGTCACTCCAAAGAGGAGAGGAAGGACCTGGACTGGGAGCAGGAGGAGAAAGGGAGAAGAGGCTGTAGACAGCCTGAGGAGAGGGCGAGGGAGAATGACGACAGTGACGCAGGTGAGACAGGAGGCCACAGTCTCACAAAAACAGACCAATGGAACCAGCATGTGCTCGCAGACAGTATTAACTCATCCCTCTTCCTCTCAGTGGCTGAAGAGGCAGAAAAGTCTGGCTCCAAGGCCTACGAGCGAGGAACGCCTGAGGCATCAGAGACGCTGCCTGACATCAGCGAGGCCCCGGTGTGGAAGAACACTGTGGATGCTAATGCTCTCATTATGATGGCTGTAGCAGTTTTTATGTGGGGTTACTACGCCTAACTGTCCTGTTGATTCTAGTTGAAAGTGGATGTTAAAATGTGAGTTGGGTATCTTGATGTGACTACGTTTAATCACTTAGTTGGGTCGACCCTCACAGGACTCCAAGATAAATACAAGTGCTGCCATCTGTTGGTGAATACTTGTCACTGCACTGTAAATCATGTTATAGCAATTAAAAAAAAGGTTGAGAAGAGGCAGTCATGCAACTAAACTGCCAGCAGTCTCACTTCTCTGCAGAGTACAAGAGGTTGTGATCCTTCGCTGCATTTCTCCAGTTTTAAGGAGTATGTGTAATGCAGTTTAGAAATATTTTATCACGTTAGAATGCCATTACTGTATACTGTTACATGTTGATTCAACCACAACTCAATCTGTACCTGCTTCCAGCACTGAAACCAGAGTGTGAGAAGAAAAAAAATATAATTTGGAAGCCAGGTAAAAACTCAATTAAGCCTCAAGTTTTTTTTTTTTTTTTTAACCTTCTTTTAAACTTTGGCTCAAAAACTCAATGAACAGGGTGAACTTCAGTCAGCACACATCCAGCATTAGCTATGATACTAAAGAGCAATGAATGTCAAACACTAATATTACTCAATACTAAGGAGGTCATGTTGTAGGGGGCTAAAGTGAATTTCTAGTCAATGCAGTCTCTGATTTGTATTTACTTGTACTTTGTCATTTAATCAGGGACGAGATATCATCAGTGTGGACAAATAAAAAAATATATAAATAAAAAGGGTTATAGCTTTAAAAAATAGAAAGTATTGCTTGCTTTCCTGACCCTGATTGTACTCTTGCAAGCTACTGTCTTTGGCTGGTGGTCACACAACATTCAGCTCTGATAACATGTGATAGGCATTGTAAAGGAGAAATAATTCATCAATCACTGTTCAAGAAACAGCTTGAGAGCCATCATTGGTTGGAGGCATGGTACTTACTTCACAGACATCACACAAACCAGGTATTGATTCAGATTTCCAGTTTTAATCATCACTTCTGTTTTTATTTAAGCAGATATTTCCCATTAGCATTGTACATGTCTGGAACCTACAGAGTTCTCCCATGACTACCCAACCATCTTCCCACCTCCTTGCAGAGTTTCAGCATCATTCATCACATCAGTTCTTTAACGTCCAGTCTGTCAGCTTGCAGGAGTGGGGGAGTGTAACGGCAAGGGACAAGGGGGAGGAGAGAGGAAGAGGTTTTTCCAAGAATGAAGAGTCAGAGCCATCACCAGGCACTGTTCATCTTACACTTCCACACAAAGAGTTATGGGTGGATCCAGTACAGCTGGATGGAGTCTATCGAGCATCTGAAATCGAGCCACTTACAGGGTCCTGTGCAACTCCCAATACTCATCTGTGAGGTATCTGACGCCTCAATCTCCTGCAGGGTGGGTAAGAGGTAGGGGGCTTTTAAGGCTGGAAGCTGGTGTAGAGAGTTTCATGCGGTCTGTGGTAGTTGGTTTCACCCGCTTCGAAGCATGAATGACGGCTTTGGCAAACACTGCCCTCTGCCGAATTGGAGGATGGAGGGGAGGAGGAAAGGAAGAGAGCTGGGGGTTAAAACAAAGATGGACTATTTAAAAAATACATCTTTGCAGGTTGAGTAGGATGACAGACCGATACAGGGAGAACACAGTCCTCAATAATAAAAGCAAATACAACAGCAAACATTCTCTGACACACACCCCAATAAAACAGCCAAACAAAAAAACAAAACAAAATGGCAAACAAGCAAGTCAATCAAACCAAAGTGACATCAGGCCTTTCCAAAGTGACATCAAGTTTCTCTTTTTAATCCCATTCAATCCCACTGGTTTTAATCAATTAAGTCCATCTCCCATAATTCTCTGTAAACCAGAAAGTACTCGTTGGCTCCTCTTTATGGCTGGTCAGCAAGGTTAGGGTCCACTCTGAAACATTAACAAGAACAGGTCTCAGCGGCCAGTGAGACTTGCTAGTATAGTGAGACTGTCTGTCATTAACCAATGGTATGGCTGTTTCAGAATTAACGTCAGTGACACAGGCATTGATTTCAGCAGCATTATCAGGGGACTAATCAACATAGTACAACGTTACAGCACATTCAGAGAAATAGAAATGCATGGTGCAGGACAGGTACAAATGGCAGTCTTGTACAACGGAAAGTCAAGTTTGCTTTATACAATCACATTTCTATAGCAACGCAGAACATTCCACCACTGAAAACTTACATCTGTTGGACTCAGTACAGCTCATTCCTTTAAGCACCATTGTACAGCTAACATGGAAATTTGTGATACAACACAGAACATAGAACAAGTATTGGGAACACTAAGCAGGCTGTAGGGCATTACATTTCTATGTGTCACTTTATGAATGCTAATCTCAATCAAATACACTGCAAAGTTTTCACACGAATGATCTAACAACCATGTGCGGAGTTATACAGAAACCCAAATGAGTAAGAGGCAAAAAGAGGGCTGACTGACAGCAGCAGTAGAAGGAGGGGACCCCAACCCTGGTATGCAAACTTAAAGGTGCCATTCTGGAGCACAGTGGGGGGGAGAGGGATTCTGGAGGGCTTGGGAAAAAAAAAAAAACAACACCAACAACAACAAAAAAGGCAAGGAGAGTGGCACACCTCTCTTCCTTCTTTACCTCTCAACCTCCCTCCACTGAGGGCGCGTACGAGAAGGGAGTGCTGGAGCAAAGAAAAAAAACAGTCCTGGAGTGCTGGTTCCTCCTACTTCTCTCTTCTCCTGTTCATCTTCTGAACAGATGAGAGGGAGAAAGAAGAAAGCAAGCAGAAGGAGATGAGAGTTGGTATGTTTGAGGTGTACGCTTTCCTCTCTACCTGGCTTCCTCCCTCCTTTCCTCCCTCTTGGTGCGAATGGGCTGAGGGCCATCGGCAGGCTGCTGGACCCAGTTGTTATCATGGAGCCCAACACGGCAGCCTGGTGTGTCCTTGTCTGTACGCCGGCAGCACATCCAGTAGGAACGTCCATAAGGCAGGTCGTGGTGGTAAGGTTTGGGGTGCCAACGGCACAGGGAAACATCCCCGCGCTCATATTGCCGCTTACACTGCTTACAGGGGTCATCCCTGTAGAGAGGGTCTTGATTCCAGCGTGAATCCACTGCCCGCACCCCATATGTCTCGATCAACACCTTGAAGTAGTGGCAGGTGCACTTGAGGGCTGCCAGAGAGCGAGTCGGCAGGTAGCTGAAGATATTGACCATGATGTGGTCGGGCAGCAGCAGCATGTACTGGCGCGGTTCAAGGAGGCGCTGAATCTGAAATCGGATCTCCAGGAAATCATGGGACACGTGGCGGTAAAGGCGACACAGCGAAGGGTCTGAACAGTCGTCCCCAACGCTGGGAGAATCTGGTCGAGGTGCCCGCTCGCCTGCACCCACTGCCACTCCCGTCCCAGGGCCATTGTTGTTGGCACAGTCCAAAGAGCACATTCCTGACCCACTGCCAGTGCCCGTTCCTTTTACATCCTCCTCTGGGCCCCGGGGGGGCTGAAGGAAGAAGAGTTGTCCAGGAGGGGGGTCATCCGATGAAGGGTCTGCAGAGCTGCCAACACCCCCACCGCCACCTCCCCCGCTAGGCACAGCGAAACACACTGTCTCCTCCTGCACATTCTCTGTACTGTCCTTGCCATAAAACACACATTGGTCCACAGCACCTGTCACCACTACCTCCACATGGAAGCCAGTCACTCGCTCCCGCCCCACACCCACAGCTTTCTTCTCAGCAGAGGAAAGCTCCTGGTTTGGGTCTGGGCTGCCACAGGTCTGCCTGTCTGGGTGATGGAGGTCTCCATCTGTTTTGGGGGCAGCAGTTGTGGCAGCAAGCAGCAGACTACTGGGGTCTCTAGATGAGGGGCTGACGAGCTGATAGAGGTCACAGGTGATTTTCTCTTTGGCCCTGGCTGCTGCCTGGTTACCCCCACCACCACAGCTCATAAACATACAGCGGGACCTGCCAGCTGGCTCCAACTGAGATCGCGGGTCCAGATTTGACACTCGGAAAGCTATCCTAACCTCACCGTGACTATGGTTTGGGGGTGGAGGAGGGGTTACAATGCTAGACTCCCCTCCTCTTCTACGCTCCCTTTCTCGGTTAGAAGAGTCTGTTACAGAACCAGCGCCCAGATGGAGCCGATTCTCCAGGTTCTGGGACTCAAAGTGCGCAATGGCCTGGGCTACCCTGCATGACTCCTGCTGCTCCTCAAGCTCCTGGTCTGTCTGGATGGGAGATGATGACTCCTGGGCCTCTTTGGAGGGCTGGCCATTTGAACTGTCCGACACAAACATGACAGGAGAGGGGTCTGATACTGTGCCCCGGAGAAGGGTGTGCTGGTGGGGGGTAAGGCCCTGACTGTGAGTGGTAGTAGGGGGCTGGTGGTGGTGTTGGTTTCCATGAACAGCCACAATTCCCTGCAGGGCCATGGCGGTCCTCTGCTCGACCAAGGCAACCATCTCTGCCACTGACAGCAGGTCTGTCTCATTCACCCCTCCTAGAAGTGGCTCATCGGCGCTCGGAGGCGCAAGAGAGGAGTCATGGCTGAAGTGCGGCTCTGACGCTTGGGAGCGAGTTGGAGGATCATAAGATGAACATCGTCTTCGTCTTTTGGCTTTACTGCAGTCAGTTGCCCAATTTCCTTTAACCTGTGGAGACGGAAAATAATTAACATTTAGTTAGGAAAGGAAAAAAAAACATAATTTAAACTAAATAAATAAATAAAAAAACAAATCATTGCAACAGGTTTTGTTTCAGCTCTTTACCTTCATGGCACTGGGTCTGGGCTGGCCTGCTCCACTGAACTGGTGTGCAACAAAGAAGGCTATCTTCTCCTTGGTGTTACCTGGCTTAATGACATACCAGGTGTCTAACATCACACGGCCATCTTCCATCTGGGACCCGGAAGAGGGTGGCGAGGGTGGGGCTGAAGAGGGTGGAGGGGCCTGGCTCTGTGTCAGGGAGCTGGAGACAAGCTCAGGTTCGGGTGGAGTGTTCTCTGAACCCACATCGTCCTCTTCGCCATTCTCTTCCTGCACCCCCACTATCATCCCCCCATCTTCACTTCCGTCCACACTCCTCCTGGCATCTGGAGAGGGCTCTGCCTTGCAGAGGGAGGGGGACCCTGTCCCACCACCGCCTCCACCGCTGCCCCCTGAGCCCGGGCTCCTTGCTTTGTTCTGGGAGTAGGTGCCAAAGGGGCGTGGGCACCACAGACGGATGTGGGAGAAGGTGTCTCGGTCCATCAGGAAGCGGACCACCGGGGCATATCGGCATCTATGCTGGCCAGCAAACACCAAGAGCCAGAGCTCTCATTGTCGGCTCCCCGTCACAGTGCCAACCTGATGGGCACTGTCTGTCACCAAGCTCATCAGCAACACTGGGCATAAAACCTGCAAGAGTAGGAAAGGGAAAGATAAGAGGAAAGGGTGGACAGTGAGTACAGACAGGGAGGGAAGAATGAGAAACAAGAGAAAAACAGCACAGTCATTTATCAGCTCAGTCACTGAAAACAGAGTTCGTATCTCTAGAGCAACAATGCCTATCAGGGCCGGGATCAATACAGATAATCAATGACCAATTGAGGCTGTATTGAATAGCTGCTGCGAGGTACAATTCAGATAGGGTGTTAGCATTGTATACCAGCAGCCCAGCCACCAGAGTGGAGAGACAACCATCATCATACTACTAACTGAACTAATCACAACTGGCCTGTCTCCTTCTTTGGGCAAACTCAATTAGCAATTACATTTGCTACTGTGTGCTAAGATCCTCTCCCTGCTTTGGAGCCTCTAAATCAAATTAACAGGATTCCATTTCAGGTTCAGTGTCTGCAGCCTGCAGATGAAAGGGATGAGAGATGGAACACAAAAGCTCCAAATGGACTCTCTCTCCCCCTGCTCCCTTCCTGCATCTCAGTGCTTCAAAGAGGACTTGCTTAATAGGAGGCAACACAGGGAGGAGCATGCAGGCATATGCTGGACCTATTTTTAGCAAACAGCAGGAGGGGGTGGGGTAGTAGTGAAACTACTGTAGCTGTCCTCCCTGTCCTCACCCTTTGCTCCATGCCAAAGAGCCTATGCTACAGGATAGGGGGGAAGCCTTTAGTCCACCCAGCTTGCTTTGCTCCTGCAGCTATGCCAGCTGTAGGGACTGCCAGGAACGTGCTGACATGCTTAAGGAGAGGAACAAGTGGCAAAGGAGCAACATGTTCGGCTCACTGCTGATCTGAGGGCCTCCTCTGCATCACAGAACAGCTTGGCCTCATAGTTGCACCTCATCTGTCTGTTTTGAGTCGCTTCCTTTAAGGTTACTCCTTAGCGTTACATGTTAAACTTGTATTATAGGATCAGACTCTAAACAGTGGAATTTCCCCATAACCAGAACACTGCACATCAATTTAACATATTCTAATACCATAGTTCTGTTGGTCTAAATAACATTGTTGTAATAAAATAAAAGATAAAAGTGTTCATTACCTCACCTTCCTGCTGAGGTAATGTTGAGTGGCTTTACCGAAGCCATTTCAAAAGCAGAGGAGAGACCTCAATGTGTTTTATGAGGGGAGGTGCTCAGTAATGACAGCTTAAAAATGAACAAACTGGACAGACATCCTCAAACAAAGCACTAACTCAGCATCGGGGCATGTCAAAAGAATTTTTCCAATGCAAAGAAGAGACTTTCAAGAGAGTGTTTTGACAGCGGAGTCCGTCATGTGTTTGTGGAGCATTTGAATTATTTGCTTTGAGAGTCTATGTGTCGTAAAAAGCAAATTTGATTACTGGTGTGATGTACATTTATAATGAAATAAATACATATTCAGATTCATATTCAATTTAAATTCATGGTTTGTTGTGTTCTCTCATAATACAAATCCAATCTGGTCGTGCTGTTGAAGACAGGAATAGTGTCAATATAACTTTACAGTACAGGGTGTGTTTTAGTGTACAATATAAACTAGGATTGCAGTACAAAATCCCACAGTGCTCCACTTGATTAATGCAGAGCTCTTTGTAAACAGTCTTGTTGCATAACACAAGGCTGATCAAAGAGCATATTTTACAAAAGGCTGATATTTGCTTAAATTGGGTTTCTCTGAGTTTGGACAACACAGTAGCTAAGGCTGTATCGAATATTTCAGGCCTTCAACGCTTCATAACGTTGAAATTCAAATTCTGAATCAACATTTGACAGATCAGAAGATTATGGTGTTTTTGCAACTTTAGCGCAGATGATTGTGATGTTTACTGTAACTTCATCGATATCTGCTATCTTACATTTGAAACACAGCTTAGCTCACTCACGTATATTTATACATATTGTTAAGTATTTATATTGATGAAGCTGACATGACATTTGTTAAGTAAAGTTGATTTATCAAAAAAGACTAATTTAAAAAAAAAAGACTAATCTAAATCACATTATTCACACTGAGGATTTTCGTAGAGGACTTTTCTTTTTTTATCGTGATGACATCATACCACAAAATTTGATGTCAGACATCCAAAGATTCATTCGAAAACCTGAAAAGAAGCTTCATACGTTTTTTTTTTTTTTTAAAAAAAGGAAAAATTAGCTATCGGACAGACTTTAAAACAGGTCATTGTTGTGCTTCTGTCTGACACACTGAATGGGTGGTGCTTTATACATTTGGACTAATGGAATGGCCCAGAGAGGTGCAAAAAGCAAACACCGCCCACACAGTGTGGTGAACCAATTCAAATGCTTCCTCTATAATCACACAGCAACAACTCTGCTAAGAGCAGGCAGATTATACTGTTGGGAGAAAAAAAGCGAGTGAACCTTTTTTTTTTACTGCCCTTTCTCTCCATGATCCCTTGTGACTCTCTCGCTTTAACCACTTTTATTCTCTACCTCCTTTCCATCAACTCCTCTTTTCCCTTCCTCTCACTGCATCATGCAATCCATTTCTCATAACAGAATGGACGGCATTATAAGAGAGACGGTCTGCTCACTGCAGCGCTCCAGCACAAGGCACACACATAAACACGCACACTGAACATCATCCACCTTAACAAATTACAGACCAGAATTATTAGCTCTCACTTTCCTGTGAATTTAGTATGGTTGGGAGAGAGGCCATGCCTGCACTAGAGCAGATTCTTCTGAAAACACTGTTTGGACTGTCCTCCATCTAAACTTAAAACTCAAAAAAGGTGGGGAAAGAAATCTCTTCCTCCTCCTCCTCCTCTGTTGGTTGGCAAACAACAAAATTGTGCAGTGCAGCCAAAATTTGGCAAGGAGTGCAACACTCACAGCCAGGTTACTCCTGCTGGTCTCAGCAGGTTAAAACTCCATTCTGTCACCTCCTGCTCTCTATGAGCACATATAATGTGTTTCAATGTATCTAACACATAATTTAACTGTTCTCATTGTATTGTTTAAAAATTCTTTTGTCTGGGCTGTCTGTCAAATCACTGTTTACTGCTTCAGATGTCATCTGACACCATAAAGATCAATGACAACACTTTTATTGTGTGATCATCTTAACTGACCTCAACATATGTGATCACAGAGATTTGATGCAAACAGAATGTTGGCTTCTTAACATTCTCTGCTGCTGCTTCAGAGCACCCAATCTTTTCTGTGCAATGATGTAACAAATCTTTGGAAAGGCCTTGTTTTAACAGTCTACATTAGACACCAGGGGTTTACTACGAAGCATGTTCGACATGGCCAGGCTTTCTTTGCGGAAGCAGGCTTGATTAAACCTAAAGCCCCAGTCAGAGACAATGAGTATCACAACGGTGGTTATCAACTCATTTGTTGGCCCAAAGCATGTTGCTTACTTAAGTAAAGAGGAATAGGTCAGTATAATAGAGAGCTATGAAGAATATAAAACAATGATTACAGTAAAAAGCAACACTGCTGCTGCAAGTAAGGTAAGAGGAATGCTGGCAGTTGAAGTTGAAGTTGATATATATATTTTACCACTCTGCATTCTCAGTGCCTCCTGTTTATTTCTAATGTGACAACAGCACATTCTTGAGCTCTTAAACTTTAAACTTCATACAACATTCTAGGTCGGACACTGTGCCCTAATGAAGGATATGTGGTAATCAATTTAGTTTTGGGCCACATCAAAGAGAAATTAATTTTACTGATTGAATAATCTGTGAAAAATCCCGACAGACTAATCAATTTTCTAATCAGTGTCCTATTAGCCGCAATTCCGAGCAGTGTAGACTTGGCAAATCAGGGCCGGGCACAAAGACATAATCCAAAGTGGTCTGCTGTTACTGGGCCTTCATCATTCTTTTAGTGCAGCCATGTCCAAACTATTCCATAAAGGGCCGTGTGGCTGCAGGTTTTCGTTCCAACCAAGGAGGAGCGCACCAGACTGGACTCATTTAATCAGCTGATCTCACTTTTCAGCTGATAACTAAGAGATCCCTTGATGTTGATTGGTTGGCCTGGTGTGCTCCTCCTTGGTTGGAACGAAAACCTGCAGCCACACGGCCCTTTATGGAATAGTTTGGACATGCCTGTTTTAGTGTGTGAGTGATATGCTGTGTAAAGATAATGTTAATACTAGAAAATTCCCCTGGGAAATTTTGAAAGGGACACGGGGTGTGTTCGAGCCGACAAAATTATCTACGTTTTAAAGTTTGAATGAAGTCTCTAGGAGAAACTATGGCGAAGCAGCGGACAATTGAAAAAGGCTGCAATGTGAGAAAACTGCAGATATCAGAGGTAGTCAGTCCCTGATTAATGAATTGCTCTCAGCTGTGTTTCTGTGGCTTTCTCCTTGTCTGTCTCTGTTGATCACCTCAGCTGTCTGTGTCTGCTTCTCTCCTCTGCTTCATGTCTCTGTTAACATGAATTAATGAACTGAATCAATAAACATGAATGGAGCTAATGCTAACGGAGCTAACAGAGCAAACACTAACGGAGCTAACAGCTAACGGTGCGAATAGAGCTAACGGCGCTAACGCTAACAGAGCTAACTGTGCTAACAGAGCTAATAGAGCTAACGGCGTTAACAAGGGGGCGGGGGGATGGGGTTTTCATTATGCATTTGTCTGTGTGTGTGTGTTTATGTATCTGTCATTGTGTGTGACTGCGTATGTGTGTGTCTTCGTCTGTTTGTGTGTGTGTGTCTGCTTGAACTACACAAGCATCCCAATCTGCTCCTACATGGAGATGTGTATGGTATATGTGTGTCTGAATGTGTGTGTGTGTGTGTGTGTGCGTGCGTGTGTGCCTGTGTAACTTCTGCCCCACCTGCTGATAATTACCTCTGCACCTCTCCCACTGTTTACCTGTTCCTGTTCAGTTTTGACGTGCTGTTTTTAATCACTTTTTAGCTGTTGGTTAGCCCTTTTTGTGTGTGTGTTTGTGTGACTACTGTCTCAACCTTTTTGCGAAACTGCTTTCTGAAGCTGAGTTTAACTGTTTGTTGGACGGAGATTGTTTTCAAACAATGCCCTTGTTTTGACTGAGCTCGTTAAGATAATCACTCTCAGGCTGGTTGTCCTGCAGATGTGTGTGCGTGGGTTATTGACCGGTGTGTGTGTAAATGACAGTTGCACCTGTTAAACTCTTCCCTTGAAAAGCGGCTTTTTCGCTGTCGGTTTCTTCCGAACAACTTGCGATTGTGTCAAAACCGTAGCTGCTATCAAAAAACCGATTACACTGTGAGATGCGGACAAGTCTGGGCCAGATGTACGTGTGTTTTATGTCCAGATATTCTTTAGAAAAATGACAAAATGGTCGACTTAAAAAGACTCTGCCACTCAGAGAACAGGAGTTTGTATTGTATGCAGTGAGATTTGGGTTCGGCGAACCTCCTGAACTAAATCCTCTGGTGAGAGAACCGTACCTCGTATCAGAGTGTACTATAGATCATCGGACTCCCGAGAACTTCCTGAGTCCGACCATCATCTCGTTTTATTCCTGACACAACAACTTTTCGTTTTATGGCGATCTAAAGACAGGAGGCATTTCTGCTTTGCTCACAAAACAGCTCTGAATTTTAACATGGGACTTAATGGGAGAACAGGAGGGCGCTGGCTGCACAAAACGTCTCACTATTTAAATTCAGTAAGTCTCTCGGCTTTTTCGAGGACATCACACGAAAGAGGACAAGTTTGTCTACAAACTGATCCCAAAATTATGCGTGTAGAGTGTAATTTGTGGCCGTAGCGACGAGAAAAAGAGAAGATTTTCAGATCGTTTTTAGACTCTGTGCCACTCTAGCACGCACTCTAGCACGAACATTCCGCGCAATACACACCCATTATAATCTCAAAATTTCCCGCCAAACGATCACTGTCATTGAACAGTGACTGATCAAAAACTATAGGACCAATCAAAATGTGGATGAACACACCAATAGACCAGACTTGGGTCTACATTTTAAAGTTGAAATGAAGTCTCTCGGTGAATGTATGCCTGAGCTACAGATGTTTGAAAAACTCGAATTTCAATCTTGTTTTTTTCGCCCGTCCCATTCATTTCTTATGGGAAATTTATCGCAGTTTTTCGCGTCTTACGACGCGAAAAACTGCGATAAATTTGAGAAAAGTAATAGCACACCGATCCCGAACAATACGCACGTTTTGATATATAATTTGCGAGGGTTTTCTCAAAGCTGTGGGACGAGTTTGAGGACGAAAACTTGGAGGAAGATGAAAAATAATAACTAGAAAATTCCCCCTGGGAAATTTTGAAAGGGACACGGGGTGCGTTTGAGCCGACAAAATTATCTACGTTTTAAAGTTTGAATGAAGTCTCTAGGAGAAACTATGGCGAAGCAGCGGACAATTGAAAAAGGCTGCAATTTGAGAAAACAGCAGATATCAGAGGCAGTCAGTCCCTGATTAATGAACTGGTCCCAGCTGTGTTTCTGTGGCTTTCTCCACTGCTTCATGTCTCTGTTAACATGAATTAATGAACTGAATCAATAAACATGAATGGAGCTAATGCTAACGGAGCTAACAGAGCTAACACTAACGGAGCTAACAGCTAACGGCGCGAATAGAGCTAACGGCGCTAACGCTAACAGAGCGAACTGTGCTAACAGAGCTAATAGAGCTAACGGCGTTAACAAGGGGGCGGGGGGATGGGGTTTTCATTATGCATTTGTCTGTGTGTGTGTGTTTATGTATCTGTCATTGTGTGTGACTGCGTATGTGTGTGTCTTCGTCTGTTTGTGTGTGTGTGTCTGCTTGAACTACACAAGCAGCCCAACCTGCTCCTACATGGAGATGTGTATGGTATATATGTGTCTGAATGTGTGTGTGTGTGTGTGTTTGTGTGCGTGTGTAACTTCTGCCCCACCTGCTGATAATTACCTCTGCACCTCTCCCACTGTTTACCTGTTCCTGTTCAGTTTTGACGTGCTGTTTTTAATCACTTTTTAGCTGTTGGTTAGCCCTTTTTGTGTGTGTGTTTGTGTGACTACTGTCTCAACCTCTTTGGCAAAGAGCTTTCTGAAGCTGAGTTTAACTGTTTGTTGGACGGAGATTGTTTTCAAACAATGCCCTTGTTTTGACTGAGCTCGTTAAGATAATCATTCTCAGGCTTGTTGTCCTGCAGATGTGTGTGCGTGGGTTATTGACCGGTGTGTGTGTAAATGACAGTTAATGACAGTTACACCTGTTAACTGAAAAGCGGCTTTTTCGCTGTCGGTTTCTTCCGAACAACTTGCGATTGTGTCAAAACCGTAGCTGCTATCAAAAAACCGATTACACTGTGAGATGCGGACAAGTCTGGGCCAGATGTACGTGTGTTTTATGTCCAGATATTCTTTAGAAAAATGACAAAATGGTCGACTTAAAAAGACTCTGCGACTCAGAGAACAGGAGTTTGTATTGTATGCAGTGAGATTTGGGTTCGGCGAACCTCCTGAACTAAATCCTCTGGTGAGAGAACCGTACCTCGTATCAGAGTGTACTATAGATCATCGGACTCCCGAGAACTTCCTGAGTCCGGCCATCTCCTCGTTTTATTCCTGACACAACAACTTTTCGTTTTATGGCGATCTAAAGACAGGAGGCATTTCTGCTTTGCTCACAAAACAGCTCTGAATTTTAACATGGGACTTAATGGGAGAACAGGAGGGCGCTGGCTGCACAAAACGTCTCACTATTTAAATTCAGTAAGTCTCTCGGCTTTTTCGAGGACATCACACGAAAGAGGACAAGTTTGTCTACAAACTGAGCCCAAAATTATGCGTGTAGAGTGTAATTTGTGGCCGTAGCGACGAGAAAACGAGAAGATTTTCAGATCGTTTTTAGACTCTGTGCCACTCTAGCACGCACTCTAGCACGAACATTCCGCGCAATACACACCCATTATAATCTCAAAATTTCCCGCCAAACGATCACTGTCATTGAACAGTGACTGATCAAAAACTATAGGACCAATCAAAATGTGGATGAACACACCAATAGACCAGACTTGGGTCTACATTTTAAAGTTGAAATGAAGTCTCTCGGTGAATGTATGCCTGAGCTACAGATGTTTGAAAAACTCCAATTTCAATCTTGTTTTTTTCGCCCGTCCCATTCATTTCTTATGGGAAATTTATCGCAGTTTTTCGCGTCTTACGACGCGAAAAACTGCGATAAATTTGAGAAAAGTAATAGCACACCGATCCCGAACAATACGCACGTTTTGATATATAATTTGCGAGGGTTTTCTCAAAGCTGTGGGACGAGTTTGAGGACGAAAACTTGGAGGAAGATGAAAAATAATAATAATAAGAAGAAGAAGAAACGCGCGGGATAGTAATAAGTGACTCGGGGCTACGCCCCGAGTCACTGGCTCCTGCAGCTATTTCATAGCTGTAGGAGCCAGTGACTCGGGACGTTGCCCCGTGTCCCTAATTACCTGCAGCAAACAGGGGGAAAAACGATTTTCTGCATCACCAACTGAATGAATGTAAAAACCACTGCGAGATGCATAGAGTTTGCACTGCTGCAATTACACAGCTTTGTTAGGTGACATTTTTAACAGTATAGCTCACCAAGTTTATACATATAATGTATTCTCTCACCTGAGCATCTGTATTGCTCACAGAGAAGGAATCGTCAGGAATAGAATTAGTGAAAGAGTGGTGCTTGTTATGACTCATTTAAATCTGAAACTCTGAACATAATTTCCTCTGAAGCAAATTAGGTGTGCAGCATAAGTTAACATGGCAATGTAGGCAGGTTAAAAGAAAGCCACCTTTGTGACAGGCTAAACATACCTTGCTAACCCATTAATCTCTCTTTGTAGTTCACCCCTCAATATTTTCAGATCCTATCCGCACTGGAGACCACCATTTTTTTGGCTTAATGTGGCCTTAAATACCAATTAAATCCATTTTTTTGGGTTAATGTTTACTGAGAAATGTATGGACTTATTCTGCTGCTGTCACACTGAATTTCAAAATAAGCTACAAGTCAATACAAAAAAGATTCCAATAACCCTAGGTCCGACAGCTGCTATAAACGCTGAGAAACTTGGTGGCCAAAACAACAACAACAAACAAACAATACAAACAACAAACCACTGGATAGACACCCAGAAATTCAAATGCTTGTAAAGGATGTATTTCAGACAGACTTGACATACACTGTCCGATCCAGCATCTCATATCCAGACACATCTGAAGAGTCTCTCAATCAATTTAAAGAAGTCAATTTAAGTTAGTGAGCTACATTCACTTTTCTTCTCTTCATTTTAAACGGTTCCTGCAAGTCAAGACTTGGGTTTGGTTTTAAGCTTTCTGCATAAAACTAATCCTTCAAATCCTGTCCAAGCACAGTGGCAGCCAGCAACACCACAGCTTCACTACAGGGCCGGGGTCTGCATCATTAGGTACACAAGCTGTCTGACAAATTAACTGCCAAAAGAGTGTGAGGATTTTCTGTAGGTATGACCTGACACTCCATACATACACATACAGAACTATGCAGTTCTAAATGTAGGCAGCAGGCAAGATGTGTCAACATGGATGACACCGGCTACTGAACCACAGTGTGCTGTGATGGTTTTACTGAAGCTTTTGTAACAGAAGGTAAACTAAATAGGTCGAATCATACTACAGGTTTGTCTGTCTGAAATGAAAGAAGAGCAGGGGATCGGACAAGACATAACAGTTCTGCTATTTAAGTTAAATGGCTACATATACATTATGTCAATAATAGAGAGCACACCATTCTTTCACTTTCTGGAAAATTTTAATTACGTGTCGTAACACTGCATACAGAAAAAAATTCTGCATATAGAAATAGCCTACTCACTTTGGTGTCACAGGCAAATAACTGTGGATTACTGCTGCAGTCGAAATCCACACAAAACATATACACAAATACTGATAGGGAGATACTGAACTGTTCACAAATTACTATCCTTGTGTTTGCATAGTGAGAGATTGACAGGTTGTCCCATTTCATTACAAGTGAATTTAAGTTGGACTGGATAATTTTGTTGTGCAAATCAAGAACAGTTTGGCATGCACTCTTGCCAGGAAAATGGTTTCACGATATTAGGTGCTTGCAGTTCAGAGCACATAGTGTACCACATCCTCATTACTGGTAATTTAAGACTAAACAAGTTAGATTAGCAAATGGAGCACCAATTTCAAATGAGAATTAACATTTATGCTGTTTTCCCTTTATCCTGTCCGCTCATAGGTCTGGCTACTCTTGCAAGAAAAGCATTAGTGTAAGTCATAAGCACAGCATAGTGTCACTGTAACTCAGCTCCCTAATACTATTCTCCAGCTCACCCGCACTCTTTTTCACAGCATTTCAGATAGATGACCAAAAGCTGACGAATGATAATACAGAAGCATGCCAAAAAGCCTTAGCTCAATCTCCCTCTCTGCATGTGTGCCTGTGAAGACAATGCAACAGAAGCTCAGCCAGCAGGGCAGCTTTGCTGCAAACTGTCAACAGAACAATAGAGTTGAGTGCATCACTCCAGCAGTCCGCTTAGGAACGTTATTACATCGATAGCAGCCTTTCTGTCAAGACACCTACGAGGAGTGACTGATTCGTTATGCAGGACCATCTGTGTGTCTGTGCTGTAACACTGTCACAAGTTAGACTTTGATGCAAACTTTGATTGTACAATCACAAAGGTCACTGTGTAAACAGAGTGTATTATCCTACTTGAACATCTGAAAGGTTGAGGGCAAATCTTACACATCACATCAGCCAGTACTCCATGCAAGTGGGCTACTTCAAACCCGACAAATCTGACCAATTTACTGTAACAACATCATAGCACAACTGTCCTCAAACACAGAAATCACTCTACACTTGTCCAACTCCTCTTGTCCATTTGCACATATCGCTCAGAAACATCTAATTTGTGCCATACAATGCATCAACTAGTTCATTAGCATATGCAACACTCAATATATAGTTCATACTGTGATTTAAATTTGCTAGATTTCTACTATTCATTTAACTATTACTTTTCCTGGTACTGTTTCAGATCCTCATAACCAACTTCTCCAGTGATAACCAACAAGTGTGGCGTTACATACACCATAAATAACAGCACAATATTCAACTGATTATTTTTACATCAGCAATTACTGTTGAACGTCTTAATGTTAACTGTAGCAATCACCTTTGAAAGTCTGACGGAATGTCTTTGGCCAACCACTAGCTGGTTACCCAACTAGCAAGCGGTTAGCTAAACGTCGTAGTACAATGTTTAGCGTTTATTTGTCAAGCAGTCCATGAATATTTAACCTGAACGAGGCAAAAAACCAACTACGCTGCTTCTAATTTTAATACTTTAACTAGTTTATTATTGCGTAGTTGCACATAGTAAATAGAGCCGTCAATGGCGAACGAACTTGCTAACTGAATAGCACAACTTACCTGCATAATAACATGACAGCGATGGCTAGCAAGCTAACCAGATTAAAAAAAAAACCCTCAACGTTATATTTTGCTGACATACTTACCGTAGCAACGTTAATCTCCACAGACAATCTTTAACACTGTCGATGAAAAGTGTTTCCTTGCTGTATTTCACTGTAACCAAACCAGTTAGTCTGGTTAAATGCAGGTGACACGAGTTAACTATCCGTGTCCACGTAGCTAAGCTAGCTCACTCGCTGGCTAACGTCGACATTAGCCAGCAGCTACTTTCTGTTATCAATCTTGTGATGGCTGCTACCGAGGCTTGCGTGCCTGTCAGTTCTCTGAACAAAGTCTAGCTGACTGTACGCCTCGTTAGGAGTCTGGGCAGTCGCTCCCCTACTATCTATGTTGAAGTGACACAAGCTTTTACGGTATGTTCTCGGGGATACCAAAATAATCAGTGTCAAAACGGCAGGAGGAGGAAGGCCATCTTGTTGACAAGCAGCTGCATAAGGCCCACAGCCAATAGCAGTGCAGAGTCGGTGGTGTGCCCATATATGGCGTCTGCACAGCTCCCTCCCTCTGGTGCACCACCACCTCCCCACACCCCCCACCACACACACGCACACACACACACACGCACACACACACACACACACACACATACACTGACCACACTTTAAAATCGCAACATCAAAAGGTCACTATGTCAAAGACAGTGTGAAAATCCATATGCAGTGGGCATAAGGCATATTTAGTACACTACTACAGCATATTTTCCATTTTTTTGGCCCGTTTTGTCATAATTCCACCATGTAGTCTCATCAGGCACTTTTCTTTCACTGTGTAAGTCCCCCTATTGTATTTTGGCAGATCATAATATCTATTATACTGTCCCACTGATGATATTGTTAACAATGCCAATTTTATACTCATAGTCTCAGTTCTATTCTATTCTAAAATTTCGACACACTATTTTTATTTGCTGCAATGACCCAGTTTGCCAAAGGGGATCATTAAAGTTTCATCTTATCTTCCAAAACCTGAAGGTGCCTGTGTGCATCAGCTGTTCTTCATTGGTATCTTCCCACTACATATAGCCTACTTATAGTAGGCTATGCATCAAAAGTGATCTGTAGATAGGTAGTGGTAGAGAAATACAGTATGTGTGCCACAGTGGTCAGTATGTTTGCATTTCAGATAAAGGAAAAGCAAAAGTGTAGAGTAGCACCTTCTCAGTCCAGCAGAGGGCCAGAAACAACTGCTCTGTGTGTACAGTGCATTAGTCTAGTGTACACCTACTGACAATCAAGTCACCATCATTTTCTGCCATTTTTTTCTTACCATAGTCAGACTTACTTAAACTCTGAGAAATAGAGATGATGCTCATGAAAATCCACTGCACAATAGAATCAGAGGGTCTAATAGGGGTCAGTGATGTAGTGGTAAAGAAAAAGATGGCTAAACTAGAGGCAAATGACTGCTATATGATTAACAAACATCAGTTTTTAGTAAAAACAAAAGCAAAAAAATATCAATTTTCAGTGGAAAAATATTGTGATTATATGATGATATGTTTCGTTTTTTTTAACACATATGGAAAATTGTATCAAATTATTGATTATACTTCCAATAAGAGGAATACGTAAGATATGCTGTGATTTGACAATTAATTATGCTAGTATCATTCACACTGCATTACTGACAACAACTTTCATTGTGCACTGTGTTCCAAACTATTAAGATATCACAAATTGCATTGTGAGACAAAGAAATCTATCTTACAGTATCCAAAATACCAAAACTCAATGTCTGTAATGCATAATAGATCTCTATGGCAGTTTTTTCAACGAAAAAACTACTATGACTGCAGAACATACACAAATGCTGCAGATACATGTAAGTAAAGTTTAGATCTTATGGCAGTGGGTGGCCTGGAAGAAATATGTCAACAATTGAACAAACATTTTGAACGTGACGTCTAAATTGTAGCTGAAATGTGTAATTGCACGTTACCACTTAGAATACATCTGTATAGTACACCACCTCTCTTGTTTGGTAACTGTGCCTCGCTGCACGTGTATTTAGGCATCCTCCAAAACGACACCACCCCCTTAATTCTCTTTTGACGGTGTACCATTTTAGGCCCGCCTTATGTTCACTATAATTGGACTATAAGTCATGCTTAACACGCCCATTATCCAGTGTTCTGCCCTGCTATTGGTTGAAGGAATACACCCCTTCCGACCTTCACCATGGGTTCCGCCTACTTATTAAAAACCGTACAGTGGTTGGTACCTTCTTCCAAAACGACAACACTCTCTTAATTTTTATTGGATGTTTTCTCATTTTACACCCACCTTATGCTGACTGTAATTGGACTATCAATTCTACTTTAGATGTCAATCATCTAGTGTTCGGTACTGCTATTGGTTAAAATAATACCCCCTTCCTCCCTTCACAACTGGGTTCCTCCGCCTTATTAAAACTTGGATCGTGGTTGGTACCCCGTCAAGTCAGTCAAATTTGACTTCCGGGTGTTGGATCGTTGCAAAACAGAATACCCATTCGGACAGTGGTGCAAGAGGACAGTCACCGAGAACACCCTGGACAGCACAGCTTTAGGAAAAGTGAGTAATTTTATATGCACACAGCAGACTGTGTCAGCCAAAACGTCTTTTTCTGTAGAAGAATAAACCCTGTGTGTAAGTGTTTGGAAGTAGCTAGCATGTGATTTCAAGCTTCAGTCAGACAGTTGCAGTCGTTACACAACACGGGTAACACAAACCATTGTACAGGAGCTAATGGGCTAGTTAACAGAGGCGCGTGTAATGTAAATGTTGTTATCTGTGGTTCTTCAAGTGTGTTGTAAATTTGTATTCACTAGACTCCGAATCACTGTTGCACTGTTACAGTCGGCGACACGTGTTCACGACACTTAGCATGTCTTGAAACATGGGTAGCCAATCACACCCAGGGTGAAGAACATACATATCACCCCGCGAATGTTTACGTTTATCCGTCACGTTACAGTTATCTTCGGCGATGTATTAGACATTTGATTATTTGTGATGAGTTTGGTGGGTGTGCCTGGTATTTGCTGTAATTTACTTTAATAACTTCCCTTTATTGTCTTACTATCTTACACCAACTTGACCCCCTCCTCTCTCCCCACCTTTCTGAATGAAGTGATGCTATCAGAAGTCATGCAGGTGCTGCGTGGGGCAGGTAAAGTGGGGTCTGCCTTGGTCACCACCCAGGGAGAACAGCTCCGATTAATGGCCTGCAACTCCTCCATGGGGGCAGGATTCAAAGTTGCTCAGGACGTGGTGGAAGGACTTGTGGGCACCTTCATGGGTGGCAGCAATGAGGTAAGGATCCCTGCATTGACCTAGAATCCATTGCTTTGGGAACTTGTGATGGTCATTTGACATTATTTGTGCACCAAATTGTGTAATGGAGTAACTGATAGATTCACTAATACAAAAATAACAGCACTCCCAAGTCACAGTATATGTCCATATAGTATTTTTATTTATTTTTATTTAATGCTTGTCCAACTCTGCTTTGTCTGGAGCAACAGTCAATACAGGAGGATGTGTTTCCGGATGCGGAGGGCTGGGAGAAGATGGACCCTGATGAAGCAGCCAAATGGGCCATGGGGTCCGAGTTCCCCCCTGATGTTCCAGAGCAAAGCCAGACAGAGGCTGGAGCTGCAGCAGGCATGCCAACAGGTATTGGCACTACGAGCTTGTTAACATATGCTGGAGGTGACATAATTTTCACATCATCAGAGCATCTTTTGGACTTGAGGAATGATAGAAATCTGATGCCATGTAAACATTGTGAAGTACATTTTATCAGTATTTTGCTCTTGAATATTCAAGTGCTGGAAAACTGTAATTTTCTGTCTTGACTTAAGTTTTTTTTTTGTTTTCTTGTGTTTTAACAGGCTTAACACACAGGCAAACATGATATAAGATTTTAATAGAGCCACATAATGGCTCTGTCATGTTCACGTCATGTTCTCTACTTCCTGCCATAGGAGGTCCTCCTCCCCCAGGCGCAGCTCCTGCAGGGGCGGGCTGGCCAGGACAGAGTGCTCGCTTTCTCCACACGACCCACGGCCTCCATCCGTACCTCTTCCAGACCAGGTCGGTCCACGACTCTGTGGTTGCCCGACTCACACCAGAGGACATCAAGAAAGCTAGAGAGGCCAAGCAGGCCCTGGTCAAACCTGTCAGACAGAAGGTTGGTTGAAGGACTCCATACCAACTTTGATATTAAAAAAAGAAAGGGCAATATGTGTTAAAGCAGACTGTCCATTTTTTGTTTTATATTCTGTTAGTTTTAGTAATCATTTTACATTATTTTGACAAACAGGCAAGAATCTAAAGAGCCACATCCAGGAATGAGGAGGTGGTCATTATATGATTTTCCAGTTATACATTTTTGCCTTGTAATGTGAGTTATTGTTTAGACAGAGACAGCTGATGATGTAATATGTATGATAGATTGTTTAGAAAATTAAGCCTTAAATGGATAAGTAATGATACAAACACTTTGTTATCACAGGCTCTGATTGACCAATAGTTTAAAATATTTTTATCAAGGCCAGATAATGGTTGTTTCTCTTATGCACACATGTTGAGTAAATACACATTAGCTCTATATTCATAGTGGCATCCAGTAGCAGGTGCAGGAGATGAACCACAAACAGGTCCTAGGACCATATTTTGAGTTGACTCATGTAATGTGTGTCATATACAGTATGCTGGCCATTGTGATGTAACTCAAGGTTACTGTCTGAAAAGTTTTTCCCTTGGTTTTAAGTCAAGAGTTAAGGAATAACAATCAAATGATTTCAAACAATAATATGATGATGTAAGATTTGTTTTTGCCATCTGTTATGTCTTCCCGCAGCTTAGCGACCGTGCCAGAGAGAGGAAGGTTCCCGCCACAAGAATCAGTAGACTGGTGAATTTTGGCGGTAAGATCAATATACATTTTTATACTATTAGTTTTTCTGTTTTAGTGCAGATCATATTTGCGACAGCACAGTATTCATACACTGTTGTCCAAGAGAAAATCCTTCTCGTTCCAGTAATGTACAGTATTTCTCTAGTGTCAGAATTTCAAAATTTTTTTGTCAAAGATACCAGGCATGAAAGGTGATTTCACTCTTCAACTACCTGCAGCTGCAGCAATGTCATATCTTCCGTCGAACATCTGTTAAGTGGCCCCAAATTTAATATCACTTGTGTCTCCGTCTCTCTGCTGCAGGACTGGCAGTAGGACTTGGAATTGGTGCCATTGCAGAAGTGGCAAAACAGTCACTGGGAGGCAAACAAAAAGGAGGTATGTGGCGTATATCTTCTTTTCGTTTCTCTTCTCCTGTCCCCTGCTGTTCTCTCCTCCCATCCTGTAAAACAGCTTTTGGTCCAGTGCATGCTTGGCAGATCCAGAAGACAGGTGGACAGCTGGTTGGCCCGGGAGAAGTTTCTCATTCATCAGCAGCTGCCAGGCATTAAATTAAACCTGTTAACAAGAACTTAAACAGAGGCTTTAATACGTGTTAAACGAGCAGTGTTTAACGATGTGCCACTGTCAGTTTTTACACGCTGCTTTTTACAATTAGCTAGTAAGAGCTGGAGCTTACTTATAGACGTATAGCAGTTTTAAGGCAATTGCTAACACAAATTGTACTTTTAATACGTTGTGCTTTATATCACTGCTAATAATCCTACTCTGTGTGTATGTGTGTGTGCTGCTTGTTTTGTAGACATGAGTGCCTTGTTAGACTCCCCTCTCCTGTCAGAGGCTAATGCTGAGAGAATAGTCAACACACTGTGCAAGGTCCGCGGCGCTGCACTCAAGATAGGACAGATGCTCAGCATTCAAGGTACGCACCGTGGCAACAGCATCACTGCAAAGTGTTGTCCTCACAGTCACAGGATTTCGAGGCAGTGAAATTTGAAAACTTCTCACTATTTTTTCGTCAGACAACTCCTTCATCAATCCCCAGCTGCAGAGGATCTTTGAGAGGGTCCGGCAGAGCGCAGATTTCATGCCTACCTGGCAGATGAATGTAAGCATGAACTGACCCTCCTGTTTCAGACACTTATTCATCTTGTGTGCTATCAGTGAATGATGTCAAAGTCTCTAAAGAAAGTGCTGCAGTGTGTGTTTCTGACAAGGTACCAAGTCTGTTGTCATTAGTCTGGCTGTTCTCAGGTGCAGCTGATGGATGTAGATTTTAAAGGTCGGATACAGATTTTAAGGCTTTAGTGTGGCTCTGATTGTGTAGAAAGTTCTGGAGGAGGAGCTGGGGCCAGGCTGGCGAGAGAAGCTGTCCTCCTTTGAGGACAGACCGTTTGCTGCAGCGTCCATCGGCCAGGTGCATCATGCAGTGTTAAAAGATGGGAGAGAAATCGCCATGAAGATCCAGGTATTCATACACACTCTTTTTTCTGTCTCTCTCACAACCTCTCTCTTTCTCTGTCTGCAATGATGTCATTGTCTATGTCTGTCATTCTCATATTCCCCCCAGTACCCAGGAGTGGCAGAGAGCATCCACAGTGACATTAACAACCTGATGTCAGTTCTGAAAATGAGCGTGGTCCTGCCAGAAGGTAACAACTACATCAGTATTTGTTTTTATGTCTGTTTTCCCATTCTGTTCAATGAAAAGCTGCTGATACAGTTATTATTAGATACTGTTAAAGGCATAGATTTGCGTATGAAAGGTTCCCACAGCTGTCATGGTTGAAGAGTGCTTCATTACTTCATGCCACTCATCATCTAAAATGATCCAAATCCCATTCATCGGGAGAAATGGGCCTAAAAAGTCTTTGTGTTTAGTAGCTTTATGAGAATTTAAGCACATGGGTAACGACAACTGTTGTTTCTCTGTGTAAGTTACTTAATTAGGTTTGGTGATAATATAGTGAGGATCAGATATCCAAATTCTTATTCTTTGACTGTCCCCCATCATTACGCTAAGAGGTGGCTGTAGATGCATCTCCTGTTGATTTGTTTCTCTTCTGTTCTCTTTCATTCCAGCATTTTCACTGTAACGGTTTAGACCATGGGGTGGTGCTGTGGTGTCAGGTCAAAACTAGATTACACGTTTGTTACTGAGTGACAATGAGGGCATCTGCATCATCTATAGAGATGTTACTTGCTTCCTTGTCATGTGTAGTCTTACACGTTCAAAATCAGTAAAAAACGTTAAACTAGTTATCATAATTAAGGATGGCACAGTTTTATTCAGTGTTCAGTGATGTACACCACCACAGTCCCACATATACCATGATAATTGTTTTCACGCTCACCTGCAGAAACCACGTTGTTGTGTTTACAGGTGACAGTCTGTATGTTTTCTTTACTCTTCCCTGCTGAGTTTTGCACAATCTATTTCTCCACAGGTCTGTTTGCCGACAGCAGCCTAGAGGTTCTTCAGAGGGAGCTGGCATGGGAGTGTGACTACAAGAGGGAGGCAGAATGTGCCAAAAAGTTCAGGTAGGTTTAAGTGGCCTGTTGAGCTATAAAGCCTCCTACACTGAAGCCCCCTGGTGAGATGTTACACACCATTAAACTGTGCAGAACAGAAACCAAGGAAGATTCAAGATGGTTAATCCATAATTAGATCAACATTTCATTAAATGTTTACTACTGCTATAAAACTGCCTATATTGACTGTATACGCCTCTCTCTCTCTTTTATTTACAAATCAGTCTATTCCTTGTTAGGTTGGGTCCTAATAGAAATTAAAACCTTTCTACTTTTAGGTTGTTTTGAAAGGTATTCTATTTTTTTTTAAAGTTTTTTTAATATTGTCTTAATTACAATATTGGAGACAGGCTGCAGTCTCGGTAGCATATGTAGTTTATTTGAATACAGACAACAGCCTTATGTTAAGTATTTGTATTTAGTCATTGTAACTATCTTCATGTGTGTGTCTTCCAGTTGGTTTCACATGTATCAGTAATTGGTTGTCTGTTGGTTGTCTGGCCTCCAGGTCCCTGCTGGAGGGGAGTGAGTTTTTCCACGTCCCTGAGGTAATTGATGAGCTGTCAGGCCGCAGGGTGCTGGCCATGGAGTTGGTACAGGGAGTCCCACTGGACCGCTGCGTAGACCTGGACCAGGAGACCAGGAACCAGGTGCGAGTTGACTCAAAAGGCACATGCGTCCCATTTTTGTGTCAATGAAATGTGAGCGATGCAGTGGAGACGGGGAGAACCAGATCTTTTGGCTAATTCTTTGGGCATTTGTGGTATTATAGAAAATCTTAGAATAAATCTTATTTTTGTACAACTATATCAGAATGTTCTGGATAAGGTGAAATTATTAAATATTGTTATTGTAGTAAGTGGTAATGCTCAATTTTTTCCATATCACAAATATAACACATCGGGAAACCAGGAGTAACACTGGTGTTTGAAGTAATAAAAGGTCTATAGTCTATCAATTTATGAAGTGAAAGTGAAAAAAGGGAATTTCACATAAGAGCCACGTGGCTAAAAGATGAGCCCATCACAGTCTGAACCTCTTACTGCAGGAACCAATTAGAGCTGAAACGTTATGACAGGAGTGGGAAACCTTTTTTCTATCAAGGGCCATTTCAGTTTTCATAACTTCCTTCGAGGGTCAGGCTAAATTATTAAACACGTTTATCACACTAACCTCTGTGATGGCTGGAGCCGCTTCTCTTTGGTGAGGCGTCTGATGTCAGATGGTAGTGATGATGATGATGCTACTCGAAGCTTGTTTTCCAGGTTTGGGTCAGTCAGTCTGTAGTGGAGCTGAGTCTTTGCAGGAGTCAGTTCTGAGACAGCTGCTCACAGGAGAAAAATGTCCTCAACAGAGATGCAATCCTCAGTGCATGTTTCCTCAGAATGGAAAATCCTCAGGACGTACATACAGTTGTTGTACCTTGATTTGAGCCTGAGTTGCTTTGCAGCTCAGTGATTTCATGTAGTAGGTTGTGATCAGCTGGTTCCACATTAAATAGCAGAACAAATCAGTTGTTTTTGTTTACTCCTCATGTCCTGAAACCTCTCAGCAAATGCCTGAAGGAGCTTTCACACTCAGCAGCACATGCAGATGTCACAGCAGGCTTTTGTTCTTGCAGAGTAGGACAATGCAGAGTGTTTCCTCTTTCCAGGTGCACTCGTCACAGCTTTAATTTCACTTCAAATGATTTCACATTTGAGAGCAGAGAGCTGAGAAGCTGCTGGAGCTTGACGTTCAGCTCTGAGAGGTTCTTGGTAATGTCCACCATGGGGGTCAAATCATGCACACACTTGCTATCACTGAGTTTCTTCGTCAGGTTTTCCTTCATCTCTATGAATTATTCCAGACAAACTGACACTTAAGAACAAGTTTTCTTTGTCTGGTTCTAGCAGCTCCACAGCAGCAACAAGGCTCTCCTTCACAAACTGAAGGAGGTTTCAGCTTCTTGGCTATTCACTCGCTCACCACAAATCTTGCCTGCATAACACTGTGTTTCTCAGAACCACTAACGAATTTAGGCACCTTTTACTTTAATAAAAAAAAACAAAACAAAAACAACAAAAAACAAACCAAAACAATTGTTTGTCTATTTCTCTTGGAGAGCACAGCACTCCATATCTACTTTTGTTTTCCTGACAGTCGCCACGATCCATTGACATGATATCAACCGCTACATGCGTGTTACATTCAGGGACCACTCAGAAGAATGTGTTAGTCTACTACTTGTTGTTATTTTCTTTTATCGTTGAATAAAAGAATTTGCTGCAAAGGGAAAGTTATTTTCCTTCAAATTATACAGCAGAACCTCGAACATGAAGTGCAGCAGTAGTGAAAATTACTCTGTGTCACTGTATAAATATGCATTTACGCAGTTGAGATTGATATATTTGGACCAACAGGTGTGTGTCTGTGCACTGTATCAGAGATGGCCATTCTGAATATAACCATAACAGGAGCTATAGCATGAAAACATCACATTGATAATAACAACATGACAGTGAAGACAAACCTCTCCTCACATCTCTAGATCTCTTTCAACATCCTCCAGTTGTGTCTCAGGGAGCTGTTTGAGTTCAGGTTCATGCAGACGGATCCAAACTGGGCCAACTTCTTCTACAACTCGGACACCAACAAGGTGAGGGCAGTCTGGAAGTGAAGTTGTAACACAGAAAGGGATGCCAAATATTGAACTCTTCAAAAAAGAAACCTCAAATGTAGCAGATGCATAACACTCTCATCTTGTCTGCAGGTTGTTCTGTTGGACTTTGGAGCATGCAGAAGCTACCCAGAATCTTTCACAGATGACTACATACAGGTATGCTGAATCTAAAATTATATAACGCCCACCAGTGAACTACACAATATGATTTATGCAACAGGATTTCTGTGAATAATTAAGCATGAGAGTCTGTGGCGAAATTTTTGCAGTTGCTGAGGAAAAACGATCATACACTATCAAATACATGTGCACACGTTCCAGCTTCTTCAGTCTACCAGAGCCTTAAAATGGAGCACTTTAAATAAACATGATTACTCTGTGTGTGTGTGTGTGTGCGTGCTCTCAGGTGGTGCACGCAGCTTCTGTGGGTGATCGAGCCACTGTTCTTTCCAAATCGAAGGACCTGAAATTCCTGACAGGCTTCGAGGCCAAGGTAAGGTATTTTAGTCTCTGCTGCTGTGCTCATTTATTTTTCATACGATTTACCCTCCTCTGTCTCTTCTGGCTTCTCCGTTATTTGTGTCTCTTCCTACCTCAGTCTGGCTCCCTGTGCTTGATGTGGTTTCCCTGTAGTCGTAGTGATCCCGAGGTCATGTTTTCAGCCCTGTCCACATATAGAAAAATGTCTCAATGTTTCTCATTAGACTCGAATGTAATTTGTTGCAGGCAAAAGAATGACTGATTCACATTTGACAGTGACTATAAACCTACCCGAAACCAAAACCATTTCAAATCAATTGTATTTACTTTGTAAATGTAAAGAATTCGATCTTAGACTGAGCACTGTACTACGTTGTTCAGTGTTTGCTGAACAGCACTGTCTGCTCCGTACGTATACAACCCTGATTTTAAAAAAGTTGGGACGGCGTGGAAAACATAAATAAAGACAGAATGCAATCATTTGCAAATGTGTTTACCAACAACAGTTTTATAAAGTTCCTGAGCCCATGTAATAATCTGCATTATCCAATCATGTGTTGACAAAGTGGTGAACTTCGCTCCATCCTCGCTTGTGAATCACTGAGCCTTTTCAGGATGCTCCTTTCATACCCAATCATGATACTCTGACCTGTTACCAACCTGTTTACCTGTGGAATGATCCAAACAGGTGTTCCTGGAGCGTTCCACAACTTTGTTGTTGCTCCTATCCCGACTTGTTTGAAACATGTTGCTGCATCAAATTCAGAATAAGCAAGTTATCACATTCTGTTTAATTTAGGTTTTACACAGCCTCAAACTCTTTTGGAATCCTAGTTGTATCAAGGAGCTTATATACAGTGCAGCTACATAAGATGTAATGTACACTTTCGGTTACACCCTCTCCAGTGAACATTTCCTCAGGCTGTCTCAGAGTGTGCACACTCAAAAACGCAGCTTAAAGCGTGTTTGTGCTCTACTTTACAGCTTCTATATTGAAATTGTAGTTCAGTTTTTTTATTATGTGCACACATAGCCGTTGTAACGCCTCTCCGCGCTCTGTACCAGGCCTTCCAGGAGGCCCATGTGGAGGCAGTGATGATCCTCGGTGAAGCCTTTGCCTGTACGGAGCCCTTTGACTTCGGCGTCCAGAGCACCACTCAGCGCATCCAGAACCTCATTCCCATCATGCTACGCCACCGCCTCACCCCTCCGCCCGAGGAGACGTACTCCCTCCACCGCAAGATGGCCGGCTCCTTCCTCATCTGCTCCAAACTGAATGCACGAATAGTGTGCAGGGACATGTTCATGGATGTGTACAACAGCTACAACCAGAGGAGGCAGGCGGAGCGGGCAGCCCAGGCCACTGTGTAGACAGCCAGGGACAAAGTTACTGCCTAGGACTTTTTCAGAGTGGGCTGTCAGGAAAAGGGACAGAAAAAGAGTCTCCAAGAGACAGTGGATCAGACTAATCTAAGACTGTACAATATGTAACTGACTATGGACCATTGATGTTTATGCCTGTCTCCTTTCAGTGCAACAGCTCACTGACGTCAGTGCGAGCGTATAATGATCTGGGCGATCCCACCCCGACATGTCGGTCGGTGACTCATCGAGGCCCGAGTAAACTCTCACACTCATGTACAGACAAACATAAATACCTATTAACTGTGACGTTTAATTTGAAAATAATGGCGATGGTAATTGTGTCGGAACAAATATATGCTGAAGCCTAAATGGCTACATTAGTGATTAAATTTGTATATTAATTGATGAGGGGATTATTTAGTTCTTTTTGAGTGTTGGTGTGTGTGTTTGGTCATATTGGCTCAATGGTTACATCTCTCTCTGTCACACACTACACAGTGCTGCTGTACATTCGCGCCAGCTTTGTGTGCAGTTTCTTGCTAAAATGAATTCATCCTGACACCAAGGTCCACCACATTTCCCACAGAATGGCCATCCTCTGTCTTGAGGACACATAAGAGGCCGTGCATGAAGCTGCCAAGTGCTCTTCTTTGTTTGAAGGACTTTGTGTGCCGCCTGATAAATTGGCAAATAAAGCTTCCTCCTAAATGTGATGACTGGCAGACTAGATGAGCAGATTATTTAAGGAATTAGTCTAATGGAGTAATGGCCTTACATTATACTTTATACTACATAAAACTCAACAATGTCAAATACTGTCAGTCCTTTTTTCTGTTTCTTTATGACAGAGATGTGTATTGTAAGCCATATGGCAGAGTGCTGTGCATTGTTTTTTATTAAATAAAATATGAAAGATTTATATGTATCACAAATTGAGCTTTACTGGCAAGTGTCAAGAAGAGGCTGTGAGCCAAGGACTTCCTTCACTCTGTATTGATGTTTCCATTTCAGTTTCAGTCCTCTTTGGCAGATGTCATTGACTGGAGGCCATGTTTGACCTTATTCTCCACCTACACAGTTCTTCTATCGAGTGGTGCGCATCCTGATACGATATTTCTGGCTCACAGAATTGAGCTAATGGTGGCATTGATGAGTCTATTTTTTCTTCAGGAACTATTTTTGTTTCGCGGCTGCGCTGTCTATTTTGTCTCATCAAGCCATTACAGCACTACAGGACTGTCTGCAGGATGCTCGCTAAATGTTATCGCTCACACCACAGGAGCTGGGATGTGAGGCTTTCACTGACGGCGTAAAAAGCGGATGGAGAAAGATGCAGCCTTTTACCATTTCTCCCCTCGCACTTGCTGTTAGTGTCCCGCCATTGAGCTTTGTTCCATCCTGTATGGTACAGCTGCTGAGCTGTTCCTACAGCGAGGCTGGCTCCGATACACTCCATCAAAATCACAGTTTATTTTCCTGAGTTTGGGAATCGGCCACAGTTAATAACTGCAGCACATGTTGAGAGAATAAAAAGCACATTCTTCTCTTGTAGTTCACGCAATGGAAAGTTGGAGCTCTCCTCTGCGTGTAAGAAGCAGCTGGCTTCAGTTTATTGGAGGAGAATTGGCTCTTTCTGGTCTGAGTCTCAGACTTTTCATTGGGGCTAACACAGGAATGGTGAGGGGTTATTTCAATCAGGACGGGCCCGTTTCTGAAGTTAACGCATGGTGCATGTCAGCAGACACATTCATTCATTATGTATGTGCAGAGAAACATCTATGGTTCAATTATTGTTGGTGTTGCTGAATGAAAAATGTTCGAATTAAGGTCTTCTGGGGACCTCAGTGTGAACATTATGGGATGGCTGGCCGTCTCTCTGCCCAGTAGGTTTTTGCTGTTTATATTATGAGGCTGGGCTGGCTTAATTATATTGGAATTTTACTGTTAGTTTCCTGGGGATGTTTACTGGCAACAGTGACCTTATGTTTGCATGGTTTTCATTTTTATTTTTAAGCTCACATGGTATCACTCTGGCATTTATCAACAGGGCTGCAAGGCTGCCATTGTGGACATTGAAGTCATTGCTTTAGTAGTCTGGGAAGGATTTGGGTTTTTCAACAGTCTGAGAGTTGTTCACACATTCCACAACTAAAATGAATTATTTTCTCATTATTTTAAAGGCTAATTCCAGTATATTTTTTGTTATCATTAAACATCCCCTCCAGACATGTTTCAAGACATTTAAAATGGTCTGCTTTAAATAATCCACAAAAAAGTTTTTTTAGTAGTACATCAGTGAAAAGTTTAGGATTTGTAATATTTTTCATTTCAAAAGTTTAACTTCCCACGACAGCCTTTCAGTGTCAAAAAGAGTCCGAAAAGTGGAGGGGTCTTTAATTTGACTATTTTTAGGGGACTATATATACTTGACAATATCTATCTATCTATCTATGCTGGTTCGGCATTTTATTCTTGACAGTGTGTAGAGGTCTTTGAAACAAAATCTCTAAATCAAAATGCCTTTGGCATAGAGTGAGCCGTTCACTGAATAAATAAAATATGAACTTGAATTCAAATTGAGTAAAATTACTCCTTTATATTCATACCTTTGAAGTTAAGTGATATCAAGGCTGGATAATGACTCAAGACTGAGCCATACAGAGCTTGCTGTTATTCCACAGAGTGCGTTGAACCTGTTTGGAAGTTTCCCTGCTCGTTGTAATGGCCTGAAGGACCTGAGTTCAGGTCCACGACCTGAAAAGCATCTGACCTGACAGAGAACCCGTGAGCAAGGCACCTGTTTAAGATCTCTGGTGCTGTTCACCCTCCAGCTGCAAATACTGTGTACAAGCCAAAGGAGAATTTCCCTACAGGGATGATTGGAGTAACTACGGTGCCGCATGGTGGCGCAGTTGAGCGACTGAAACTGAGTCCTGCTGGGGTTTTTTTCTTTTCTGGAAAACATCAATGGGGAGAGTGGATTTGCATGTCCGGCCGTCTGTGCCAATGGGCGCACTGGGAAGGCTGGGTTAGCGGGTGGAGCCGGGGGAAGCAGCCCAGTAAGTGCACAGTCAACAACCAAAGCATCCGAGATTACTACAGATCCACCAATTTCACCGAAATCTCCCTTGAATCGCTCTTGTGAGCATTTTTATTTTGTGTGTGTGTGTGTGTGCGTGCGTCTCTGTGTGTGTGCGTGTATGTGCGCGCTGCGACCAGGTTGGGCTCCACATCGCCTCCATCTCTTCCCACAGCGCGGATGAAGAAGATCTTGTGAAACTGCCTTTTACATATTATTCTCGTGTGTAACATATTTCCGTCCGGGGTCCTGGATTTACACAGAGGAGGAGCGGGGACCCGATCATCCGTCGTTCTCTTGGGTGAGTTCACTGGTTTCCCGTCCAATCTGGCATCCCTGTTTACTGACACTTCCAGGGTTATTTGGAGACCCGGCGACGTCTTTATAATGAATGAATCCGCCATCAAGAAGTGTACGATCCGCTCGACATGATGTAGAATCCCTGATTTGCGAGTTTCGGGCTCATTCTAATGTTTGGATACAACTGCGGCGCTTTTGGATACGGACCTCGCCAGCGGGCCCATATGTGTGAAATGAATGAAATGTGGCAGCTCCAGCCTTTGATAGCGGTTTACATCCCTAATCCGTAAATAAAGAGAAATAAGTATATTCTAGTAGGAGGCTGATCGGCTCTCCCCCAAACTGCCGGCACACAGATACTCTAAATATCGATATTATCTCATCGGAATACTCCAATTAAAATAAGCTGTAACTTTATAGGCCTGCTATTGAGATATAGGTCCTTATTAGGATCTTATGACACCGATTAATGTCATTAATTTAGGTTATGACGTCATTATTGGCGTGGGAATGAGATGATGTGATATCGATTGAGCTGTGAAGAGTCACCCATGTGGGATTACGGTGTTTGTAGGTGACACACCATATTCTGTGACCTTAATGCGATTTTCAGGGTTAGGGGTAGGGTGCAGGGGGTCCTACAGTATGTGGGTCACAGAATCTGATGGGTCACAGAATCTGGTGCAAGTGTAAGTGCTTTCCCCGGGGCAGCACGGCCACTGAGTTTGAATATGTAGGCTACGGCCATAATTCTACCTGTCTGCAGGATTGTCTCTGCCTCTCTCCATTGCATCATGCCATGTGGTTAATAGTGATTTTTGGGTTTGATTGCATCATTTCCAAACTTCTTCAGGCCTTTTTCTTTGTTGGGAAAAGTGCTACAGCTTACTGTGAGCTCTCCCACACTTGCCTGGGAGATTTGCAGAAAATGAAAAGAAAAAAGCATGGCACTCAAATGACTTGGAGAGCGCGGCTGTAATGCACACACTGGCTTACACACTTGGCACATGCCTTCGTATATAGGCCCAGTAAATGCATGGGGCTCTATTGTCTGTGGGGCTCCATCTGTTCCATGACATGGCATTCCTCAGACAGCCAGTCATGCTGTTAGGGGGTGGTCTACCCTGATCTACTGTCTCTGAGAGAGAGAGAGAGAGAGACAGAGAGAGAGAGAGTCACATGGGGTGTATTAAGAGAGTAGTTGCAGGGCTCAGGGTGTCTCAGCCCACAAGGCCGAGACCACCTGCACAGACAGCTCCTGAGCCAGGCTGGGGTGCTAGGTCTGACCCAGGATCCGGCTTACTGAAGCTCTAAATTTGACCTGAAAATAGGCTTGAAGATGGTTTTGTCCAGAGCTGGGGCTCAAGGTTGGCTAGGATCGGACTAAAATCAAGAGCTAGAGGTTGACTAAATGTGATCTGGACCATGAGCTTAATTAGGCCAGCTTTAGGCTATGGTTGGGGCTAAAGATAGGGCTAGAGAGGGGCTAGATTTGGTATGTAGCTTAGGCTAAAAGAAGGCTAATGGAAGGATAGGTTTAGTCTAGAGTTGGGCTACGATGAAATCTAGATTCATTCTGGTGCTGGGGCTGTAGGAAGGCTGGGTTTGGGCTGATGTTTGGGCTAAAAGGGGTTAGAATCAGTCCAAAGTTTTGGTCAGACAGCATAGAGAAAGTTCAAGTTTGGTCTGGAGCTGGGGCCAGTGGAAGGCGAGGTCTGGTCTAGGGCTGGGACTACAAATGGACTCTGATGTAGCTAATCACTGTTGCAACTCAGTCATCACAACAAGAACATAACTACACCACCCCCATCCACACAGCAGTAGCCTACACACACATTAATGCATACACATACACACTCTCCATTTCCCCTTAGACCATTTTCCCTCTTCCAGTGCTCTGATTGCTGCATTAGGACTTGGCTTGTCTTTTGTTGTCCACACACACACACAAACACACACACACACACACACACACACACACACACACACACACACACTAACTCAAACACATTCACACCCATGCACAGGCACGCACACACACACACATGGGGGAGGGTTGGCGCAGCTGAGACCACAATACAACGGGGATCAGAGGTCATCCAGCTGGCCAATCAGGGTGCCGTCTGTGTTGGCTGGTGGCGGAGGAGGGCGTTGCCCCCCTTTGTGCTGGTCAGGGTGGGTCTGCTAAACAAGCGGCTCCACTTCCAGCCCTGGCCCTGCTACTGCCGGCGGACCCAGTGTGCTTCCTCAGAGCCGGTCACACCAGCCTTTGGACACTTTATTAGACTGCAGGTCAGAGACTCGTCCAGTTTAGAAGAAGTCCTCTATAGATTTGTGACTGGATTTCTGGTTTGTAATCAGCTGCTTCTTAAAAACTTGAACTGTAGGAGAAAGAGTACAAGTGCAAAAAGTTCCCATTTAAACTAACTGTCTACCACGTCACACACTGGCTGATAGTGTTTACAGGGGTCACAGTGTTTCACTGGTACTATGCTTGCATGTGCTGTGCATTCGTAATATGTGTGGGTGTTAATGAATGAAACCAAACCCTGCAACCAAAACCTGTAAATTAACTACAGAGTTCTATTTCTGGTGGTAGGAGTAATTAAAGAAATGGAAAGCGTTAATGAGATTTGAAGTACTTTAAAGATGGTGAAGAGAGGAAGGATGGGAAGAGACGATGGGTGGAAAGAGGCAGAACAGGGTGCTGAGGAGGAGAGCCAAAGACAATGGAGGAGGAATTAGGAGAGGCAGAGAGAACGGCCGAGGCTGCAGAAGAGAGAGTGGTAATGTAAGGGAACAAGGGAGAGATTGGCCGAGCAGAAGGGAGAGCAAAAGGTGGGAATCAGCCAACAGGGAAGCCATTTGTTCCCCGGTCGCTGTCTGAAGTTCGTGTCAGAAACTTGTCTCCTCGCTGGGTGCGATCATGTCCGTCTGCACAGAACCTGCAACACAGAAGATGCACTTGTCTTCTAATGTTGACGTCCACATCATCCTCCCTCTCATTTTCTCTCTCTCTCTCTCACACACACACACAAACACACACACACACACTTCCAGCTCTGCTGTCTGATGCCTAAGTGCCTTCAGTATGTGCTGAGTGTAGTTATCTGATTTCTGCAGGCTAGTTAAATGCAACCACTCCTTTCTCCCATATAGTTCCATTACTGCACACACTAATGGCATGCTCACAGCACGCACACACAGGCCTGTTGTTTCGGTCTGTTTGTGTGCGTTTGATTGGCTCTTATTGCCGTGCATTATGTTGATCTGGATTGATAAACGATTGGCGCAATGGATTTGAACGCCTGTCTAGTGGACGCTCATGTGTGAAGGCAGCGATTTGTGTTTTTCTCTGTGTGTTTGACCATGCATGTGTGTGTGTCTGTGTGTGTTTCCTTGGCGCTCAGCAGTTTATTTCTTTGCTTCAGTGGCGTTTTTCCTCTGCAGATAACAAGGAAAGTGGAAATGGGTCTTTCTCGGCAGCCGCAACTCCGAGTGGAGCGCTCATTGCAACTAATAACTGTCACTTTGAGTTGCGAGGGTTGCATTTTTTGTCTCATTGGTCTCTTGATTTATTTTTTGGCGATGACCTATTTCAGCCTGTTTAGCTGTTGAAGCTCGATGGGGGACGTGTGTGTAAAAAAAAGTGAAAAAACACGAGCCTCTGAAACACTACATGCCCCCCCCCCCCAGGGTCTGATTTGATCTATATCCTTTTCCAAGCTTTTAGCAACTGCTTTGTTTGCTGCTTGTCGATTGTTTTCACATGGTTTGTCCCAAATTACACCTAGCACCTTTCATGAATGTCCAATACAGAACCCCGGACCTCCTTCTGCAGTGTGAAAACGCTGGTGTGTTGGCTTTGCACAATTTCTACACAAAGTGTGGACTGCCTGCAGAGGAGGCTTAGCACAGTTTCCGTGTGACATTCATGGCAGAATGAATCTATTAGCTATCTTGCTGACAGATATATGAGAAGATCCATACCACTGTAAAGGTGAAATGAGGTGAAAAAATAAGTATCAAGTTATATCTTGTTGAGGCATCCATTTTTGTTCGGTTGTCAGGCGTAATGCGTCAGTGCCAAGTCTGATATGTCTGAGCTTTCAGAAAAATCTGAGCTTCCTCGGATGTTGCTGTGAACGTTATCTACAATTTACAAACTCGTCCTTACAATGTCAGCAATTAAAATCCTTTATAAGTTAAGAGTACCAAAGCATCTATTCCTTAACCAGTATTAGTACCCTTGAGCTGAGCCCTCATCCCCTGTTTGACCAAATCAGATCACGTTTAGCTGTGTGAAGGTATGGCCAGATGTGCTGGAAAAACAGTATAGATGCTTTCAACTGTCCCTGGATTAAAGGAAATCATGGTTGCATAATCAGGATTCTCCATTTGATCTACACGTGGAGGTAAATAAGCCCAGATGGCCTAACTGCACTGTAATGCATCTGAGGAACGCTGCCATTGTTGGTTTCTAATCTTGTGTTATTTACAGTACCTACAACCCACGTAGAACGACTTTCCACTGCGCTCTTCTGTTATAATTCAAAGCCTGTAGCTGAGCTTCAGTCCCACAGCGTGGAAAAAAAAACACTATTTAATATGACGCTGGCTTCTTTGCTGCACTATTTCAGAGTGACGCAGAGGGAGAGAGATTGTTAGCGACACACAGAACCCAAGTTAAATCTTCCAGAGCACAGAGGGGCCTATTCACTATGCTATGTGAAGAGTGGAGAGGGGGAGAAGGACAGAGAGAGAGAGTCGGGGGGCGTGGAGGAGGAGTGGGGTGACAACACTTAAAGCATTTTTTTTATGGTTGATGGCATGCATCTGTGTGGTGTGTGTTGTATAGCTCCACAGGCGTGTCTGAAGCAGTCAGAGACCCAGAGACGGAGTGAAGGATGGAGGACAGCTGATAGCAGTGTTCTGCTGATTGACGACACATATAGGAAACACATATAGGAATCAAGCTCTGTGTGTGTTTGATTCAGATAGAGAGACACGGAGGGGGCGAGTCTGAAAAAAAGAATGAGTCACGGTAAAAACGGGTACATTTTTGGACTTTTGCTTCGGTGCACATGTTGACTGTTTGTGCACATGTGCACATGCTGTGCAAGGAAATGTGCGGCTGCTTATACAATGGCGTGCATGCAAAAGAAAGGTCATGACTGTGGATCAAAACTGTTTGAAAAGTCTACACAGTGCAAAGGAATGGCACAGGGAGGTGATGGTGTTCCTGGCGTTATTTTAACTAAACGCTTATGAAATGTAAATGTTCTTCGAGCCGTGCTTATTAGAGCTAGACTGGGAAATCATCCAGCCTGATAACTCAGATGATTTTAGCTTACTGCAGATATAGGGACATTGCTTGAGGTAATTAATCAGACTTTGCACAGGCTTTAGGCTTTAAACAGCTTTTTTCGCACGTTACTCGCCAAGACCTGTGAGCAGACTCTATGAACCAAATATGCAGGTCCAAAAAATCGAGAAAACATCTCTCCACCACTGTATGTGGGACAGATATGTAAACACAACTTCATTAAAAAGAGTGTGTGGGAGTTTTTATAGATGGGATCTTTATCAAAAATGATTGTTTATGTGATGCGTTTGTAAAGAAATGATTATAGACTGATGTATCATTGTGCAACTCTCAAATTCTGTTATAAGTATCGGCTTATTAAACATCCAGTAAAGTGATACCTCGAGCTAACAGTTCCATTAAGATTTAATGGCAAAGTTCACTGTCCTTATTGTTACTGATATGGTGCAACTACTTTGCTCGGACATTGTTCAAGAACTGTAACTCCTGGTGAAAGGATAAAATGACTAACTGTATTATTGGATAACAAAAAGGATTAGAGGAACAAAGCACTCTCCAATGTGTTATTGCAACAGTGTGTAGCTTTGTAGTGGTTTTGAGAGCAGCTGGAATCCACTTTGTGTTGCTGCTTTTGGCACTTCTTCGCTGGTCTTCAGTCGCTGTAGTAAACCAGGGGTTTTTATTTCTTCAGGACCATCAGTCGGGTGTTTCAGTTTGTGGCCCTAATGTGATTGTGCAGTTTGTGTCTTTGTGATGAAGAGCAAAGATGAAGCTAAGAAGTTGAAAAATACCGCTTGGAAGTGACTCAAAAAATAAAATCATATCAGGGGAGCAGGCTAACCCAATAAAAGTCTATTGCTCTCCATTTGTCCCAAGAAATGTAGTTGGTATACTGTAGATACCAGTAGTGTCTTTTCATTGGCTCGCTGATACTTCTTGAGAATTGACTCCCCTCCTAAAAGTCATCGCTGATGCCCGGAAAAAAACAAAGAATCCTTTGTTTTTTGGTTCACAGACTCCTCCAGGTTCCTCCTGCAAGTTTGCTCTAATCTCAGTAATAAATCCACCTGTCACCGATGACTGGCTGCAGGAGAGGATATCTTGTGTAAGCAGCACGTGTCCTTTTCTGTGCAGCCCAGCTTGTGGCTCATCTCCTGCTACAGTATGCTTGTCAATGTGTACGTGTGCCAGCGAGGCTTTCGGTTTATAAAACATTCCCTCTGTTTACCGGTGCTATGACTCATAGTTGCTATGGCGAGGAGCTCTGACAGCAAGGCAGCTGATTAGGAGCATCTGACTCCACATGACTGTACTCCTCTCTCCCTCTCCTCTCATGCCTCCATCAGTCTGTCGCTCTTGGTTTCTGCCTCTTTTCCTTCCTTGCTGCCGTTTTATCTTTCCATCAATATGTTCTCACTTCCTTCTCCCCTGTGCTGCTCTCTTTGCGTTTACTTTGACAGAACCGGAGGTGTCGCCAACTTTAATTTGTCTATTCTTCTGCTCCTCCTTGTCTCATTGTGTCTTTTTTTCCCCTTCTGCTCCTCCTCTCGTCTCGTTAGCAGCACTCAACAACCTTGGATATACCTTGTATAGATTTTCTTGTCACACCGTTGCCCCTCACTACTCCTCTCCTCTTTTCTGCTACTCTCCTCTCAGTCCCATCCCTCGGCCCGTCTTTCTATGGTGGCCAGCTGCGTGCCAGATGTGGCCCACTCTCCCAGCTGTTGGCATCATGATCATGAAGAAGAGAGCACTGTGATGGAAATGATCCCTTATGAAAAACGAGGCGTAGTAATCCTGATAATACACGTGAGAAGGATAAAAATATCAGGACGAAGGAAGGAAGAATATGAAAAACACACCAGAACTGGATTTCACACGAATACCCTGCCATAACAAATGAGATTAGAAAAAGTGATTAGGTATATGAGGTTTAAAACAAGCCAATAATAAACACTGTACTGCACCACAGACACACTGCAGAAACATTGCAGTGATGCCACAGAAGCTTAAAATGCCATTAAAAAGTTTTTTGTAAAATACTTTTATGTGCCACAGACAGACTTTACTCTAGCGAAACTGCTACAAAGGCTGTTCTTTTCAAAAGTGAATTAAATGATATGTAAGACATCAAAACAAAAACACGAATAGCAGGGAGACATCTGAAAAACGAGCTGAAGAGAATCCAAATCATCCAAACTGCTTGTCACACGACAGCAGCTATTTTCTGGGGCAGATGGATGAGGCTGGAGGCCAAGAGGAGAGAGGTGAGGAGCCATCGTAGGTGCTGCAGAGATGGACAGAGCCGAGGGAGAGATGAAAAGGGGCGGGGGGGGGGGGGTGTCTAGTTTCGCAGGCGAGCTGCAGTAAAATGCCACTGCCACGGTGAAGAGAGAGACGCCCGCGGGGATGCTTGATAGTGTTAGCATTTAGAGTGGACGGTCCCTGTCGTGACTGCTTCGAGGCTGTGAGGCAAACACTTTGTGAAAAGGCCAATAGAAAGCAACATTTTGATTGATTGTAGGTTATTATACCAGAACCATGTTGGACTATATGCAGCTGTTGGGCAGCGTCTGACCTGCAGATCTTTCCTCCACAAAGTGCGCTTCTCCTCCCCCTAATTTTTTGTAATCCTCCCTGTTTTTTCCACCAATTTCCTCTCAGCACTCAGTTGTTTAAAAGCCCCCTCTGTCTTTTCTCTTCTGCTCTTTATCTCTCTCAGTCCTCTCCCTTTCCTCTCAAAACATCAATTTCTTCATCTAGCTGCCTTTCCCCCCTTCTCTGTGTCTGCCTCTCCCGGTCAGGGGAAGTGGCAGTCGCTGCCTGCTGGCTCCCAGAGGAACAGACCTGCCTTTGTCTGTCCGCACTGTAGGAAGATGAGTAGCCGGTCCACCCAGTAAGCCCAGAGAGCCCAGTAGGGATTCAGGGTTTGCCTGTGGAGAGCCAGCCACCCAGAACGCCTGTAAATCAGCCAGCCACTCGAGCCAGGGCCTTCCCGGTCTGTATAGCCGGCTAGCCCGTCAGTCAGGTATTATGTCAGGCGCTCGCGGCTGTTAGGAAGAACGGATGGGAAAGCACGGCAGAGACGTAGACATAAAGACTGCAGACTCTGGTTAAAAGTTCTCCAAGCATAATGAAAATGTGCAATGACTTTGAATCCTGAACACAGCCATTCAAAAAACGGCCTTACTCACTTGGACAGATTCCAGAGTTATAATTATTGCAGCCTAATTTATTATATTACCTCATGCCTTGAACTGAGAGCAACCAGTCAGAACTGGCAGATGTTTTACAATGCTGCATGACATTATGGCACTCAAACACCACCTAGTTTTGCTTTTATTTCACTCGCTGAATGTAATTAATTTGTAATTGTCTTTCTTGGCATATTGATGCTCAGTGTGTGACACACTGAAGATTCACAGGCATATGAAGGGCAAAGAATTTTAAGTGGGTTTGTTCAGTGGAAGACATATTGAAAGATAAGTGCTGTGTTTTTTAGTTGCTGACAACGTTTTTGACCAGAGTTAAACAGAATCCTTCAGCCAACAGAGGTTCCCTGTTTATGCACTGAGAAGAGTCAGTGTGTAATTTAATATACAAAACTTTATTCAATAACAGTTGTGCGTATGACCCACTGCTCTATTCCGACCTCCACCCCTCTGAGGACTTTTTCGCTCTTTATACTACGTTAGCTTGCTCTGAGCATATAATATTGCCATGGATGGGTTAACAGTGGAGTTAGCTGAAGGCCTGATGCACATATGTCTTCATTTAATATGAAGACACAGTCACAGTGTTATCTATCTGCACAAGCTCGTATGATCACACTCCTCCTTTAGAAAAGGTTCCTCTATCTGCCCAAACTTCTTCTCCCAACCACGTCCAAGCCCTTTTAGGATCGGAAACCAAAAAACACCCAGTAACATGGATTTTCTATTAGATTTCAAAGCTGAAACTACTTTACATCATTACGCACAACATGATCCTGACTGATATCACTTTCACGGCTTTGACTACACTCTGAAATTACTCTACAAGCATGATGAAATCTAGAATGATGCCAGAGTGCTTTCTCTCTCTCTCTTTTTTTAAGTTATGTTTTAATGGATGAGGCTCCAGGCACCTCAGGCTTCAACAAGCCTTAACAAGGAGATCAATAGGAACTATATAGACTGTCCTCCCACAGGCTGCGTCTGCTCTCGCCTCACATCACAGAGGAATATTGTGGATATGCCAAGGCGACACGCAGCCAGCGCGGAAATGATTTGATGTAATAGAAACACTATGGTGTGATTAGCGGAGCCTCTCTCCCTTCATCTCTCACCCTGTAACACCTCTTCACTCTCTGTGAAGTCAATATGTCAGGAGAGGTGAGCGTGCATTTATCATTCCCTTTAAGTCCTTCCTCCCTCGACATCACCCCTTGTCTCCCTGTTTTCAAAGGATGGCACCAGAGAGAGCAACAGTGGAGTAGTATGGGTTACAAGAAGGGAGTCGAAGAGGAAAGTGGGGGGGTAAGCGGTTGTGAGGAGAATAATGATAAATGGCTGCAGGGCTGGACAACAGTCTGACTCAGTCATGTCCTGGATCGTCCTGTCCACCAGATGGCTGCTTGGTATGTGCAGAGAGAGCAGACCATGACACACCACACTCCATTCTTCTGTGTGTTTACATGCTGTCCGGCCTATGTTGCTCTCTGGGCTCCACATAGGGTATGTGTTATTGCTCTTGCACCGCATTCCTAAGATCCAGAGGAAAATCTCAACCCCTTTTAACCCCCCCTTCTCAGCTGTAGACCAGCTTTGAAGTCTTCATTCTCTTTCTTTTCTCTCACTTACACACACACACACACACACACACACACACAGAGCTCCTTTCCTCACATGGATTTTTATTTACGTCCTGGCAGCCAACTCCCACAGTCCGTGTCTCAGACGGAGGCTGTATGGAAGATAAACAGTACTGTATCCATGTTGTCTTGCTGCAGCGTTGCTTCGTCACGCTGTATTTGCATGGGATGATGATTTGACTACAAAAGTCTGACACAAACGCATTTTGAAAGATCTTCGCAATGGGCGGGTTCTTAGCATGGGGATGGCAAACAACCTATCGTGCTGGTGTCTCATCCTCACCTTTCCCTTTCCCTGCAGACTTGTTTTGATGGACAGGTGTCCAGCCCACAGAGCGGCATGCAACCCCTCTGCCTGTGAAGTGGAGGCCTGTTTGTGCATGCTGGCTATGTCTGTGTGGTTGTGTGATGTGTGCTGGACCACAACAATTCCCTCACCTTGTTTCTACTGATAGTGAGGATGAGTTCTCATCTACATTTGTTCTTTGATCCCTATATTACCTTTATCATAATGCAGTGTCTAATATGAAAAGCCAGGTGTGCCTGCATGTGTGTTTCCCATTTAAGATGTTCAGCACTTTGATGAGGCACACGCAGAAACACATTATATACATGCATTATGTGTACACATTCATATCCCCATTCTGCTCCATTCTGCACTCATTTCTTTCACAGAAGTCCCTCAGTGCACATCTACAGTTATGCAAAAAAAAAACCCAAAAAACTTCTAATCTAAGTGTTCGCCTGAGGCCTCAGCTTTACAAAGTAAAGTTAGGAGAGATTTGGTTATGCCCCCCAGTGTGCTGTGTGGGCTCCTCTCCCCCATGTGTATCAGACTACTGTATGTGAGTGTCTTCCAAGGTATGAAACAGAAATGCGCACTGGATGAGAAACATGACAGTGTTCAATGAGCGTTATATTTCAAAGCATGTACAAGTCATTCAGCCTTAAAATCCTTACTTTTTCTCAAAGGAAATTACTTTTCATTAGTTTCTTTCAACACAGTTCCTCTTCTTAAAGATAAGTGTCATGAGACAAGCAACAGTAAAACGTCACAGTATTAAGAAATTAACTCATTGACATAGATTCAATGAAATAAATCTTTAACATTTATTTAGCAAAATGTTTCTGTTATATGGGCCATTAAGCAGTTGTGAAGTATTCTTCAGTTACACACTTGTATGTCACAAAGCTCCCTGTGTGTGCGTATCTGTGCATGGCTCTATGTAGGTCTGTGTTATCTAATACAATCTGTCCCTATCTAATATTCACACTGCTAACCCTTGAGGGTAAAGAGTCTGGGGAGAGGAGAGGAGTTGCCAACAAGCAGAACTCTTCCTGGAAGTCTCCTGACTTTAAGAGGAGATCTTACACAAAACAGATTTAACACACATGCAGAAAGGTTGCACACGCTGGCAAATACCGCTGCACTCAGTTAGCCAGGCCTCTGTACGGTACATCCGCACAGACACTTCTGTGGTAGCTGGATTAAAACATACGTTTCAGATGCGTGCGTGTGCAAGTGATGGTACAGACACACAATCTTGCCCGGGAGCCATCATTGTAACACATTTACTATGAGCTTTATATTCTCAGTCAGCTTCTTCCAATAAGCAAAGGTTTCCTACATAAACACATGTTTTTTGGCCAAGTTTGAACTCCTTTGGTTCAGTCACTTGAGAGACTTTCTGTGTCCTGGCTGTACGCTGGTTTGAAGTGGGCAGGGCTCAGTTGGAAAAAGGAAATGCCACATACTGCTGTGCACCAATCAGGATTCAGCAACATTTGAATCAAAATGTGATGGCAGGTATGGGATTGTTTGCTTATGTTGCCTTTTGATACTCATGCTTCTCCTGAAACACATTAGATTGATGAATAATAGCTACCATGATATTTAACAGGTAGTGTCATTAAATTAGGAATATTTAAAACTGCTTCAGATTTGACTTTAAGAACATGCCTGGACAACATTAGCAGAATAGATTGAAGGGCAGAAAAACCTTTTATAGATGGACTGCTGAGGAGCAGAAAATCACTACTTCCCTTTAATGGAGTCCATCTGCCCTGTGATGCTCCGTAGCGTGGACCAATCACATTTCATTTCCACCCCCTGTATGTTCTTTGCTTGTGTTGTTGAGGATGTAAACATGTGGGTGTAGCTATTCCCCTAAACAGTCAGTGTGTGTGATAACAGACGATCCGGTGTCCTGTGAGGCAAGTAAGACAAAATAGAAAATGGGTTCAATATCTTGAAGCTGTTTCTAATAAAATTCAAGAGATATTCACTGCCGCTCCTGACTTCTTCAGCGCCTGAGCCCAGGCCTGATACTTTTTTTCAGTTTCTCTTTCTCTAAAGTAATCAGTGTTCTGGCCTTGGTCTTCTCTCCGCTGTCTCTTTTTTCTCGTTGTTCTCTTCCGACACAGCAGATTCACCCTGCCAGCCACACATGACAGAGTGAAAAACAAGAGCAGAATCAATTACTCCATGGATGCGCTTGATTTAGTGGTGCTCTGAATAAGCACTTCTGGAGTGATGCTTGCTGCATTGGGCGAGGCAACTTTTTTTTTTTTTTGCGTATAAATCAGAGCTTATCGGCGCTGATCTGCCATCAGCCACGATGCAGATCGTAATAAGGGAGGCGGCAAACATGGAGGTGGTGAGATCCGTGAGTCAGCCTCTCTCTTCCAGCAGGCTTGATTTGCGAAATATGAGATCCACTTTTGGAATCGAAGATGTTTTTTAGAGAATCACCTTGATGAATAATGATTCTTCCACTAGATCATTGTAATTACGCCATATAATTTGGCATGAATGGTTTATTTTTTCTTAGCAACATGATGAAAGGCATCAGCGTTAGCCAGCTGAAACATGACCTGCATTGTGTGATTGTCATAAGGCAACATATGATCAAAAAGTTGCATATGGTGAACTATTAAAACCTTTGTAATGTGATACTGTCTTATGAAGATGTGAGACGTAGTCAGCTTTCAACACTTTTCCAGCACTGCGGACGGTAATTTCGCTTCCCTGCACATTGCCTCACAGTCACGTATGAGTCACCGGCTTTGAGCCGTAGTGATCTATCCAGGGAACCTGTCTCTGCGTTTGAAACGTCAGAGGAGGCTTGTTGGAAGATGTCTGGGTAAGAATAGTTCCATATCTCCAGGGCTTTTGTTTGGGGCGTGGTGCTGTGTTTTACCAAGAGTGTCTCCACACCGTTGTGGAGCAATCAGAGAGGCAACTCTCCTCCTACTGACAGATGGTCTTGTGTGGTGTGTGTGTGTGTGTGTGTGTGTGTGTGCATTTCTGCTTACATTTGGGTGAGGATTCTGGTTTGAGGGGGGAAGGGAAGTGGAGTTTGGGGAGGAAGAGGAGGTGGAGAAGTGTGGGGAGAGGTCAGTGGAGGCACAGCTGGTGAGACCCCCACTCCAACCAGCTGCTGCCTCAAAAGAGCCAGTCAGAAGCCCGCCTGCCCGCCCGCCTGCCTGCCTGCCTGTACGTGCCGGCCCCTCTCCTCTCTTTCTCTTTCTGTCCTGTCACCCCCACCCCCCTCAGCTTTTCCTCTATCCTGTCCCCCTGCAGACTCAGCCCAGCTGTTCCAAGCTTTCTACTCCTCCTCCCCTGCCACTATGCACCCTGACCCCCAAGAAGAAAAAGACCCCCCCCCCAACAACAGGCACACACATTTACAAACAAGTGTGCATGCTCCCGAGTGTGTCCACATACATAAGCACTGATAGATTTCAGTAATCCAATAAGTCACATCAGGTGTCTCTGGAGTGGTGCTCTATCTGCAAGGCCTGTGTTGGACCGGCGAGTAGACGCCTGAGGCTGGAGTAAATCTGCCAGCTGTGTCTGGGCCCTTCAGGGTGGACTTGGCTTCTGCTGAACGCCTGGTCATGGGCATCATTTATACTGTATGGACCCTGCATCTGACTTCATGCTGATGGTTTTGTACAGTTTGTGCTTATTAACTCCAAATTGTGAATACTTAATGTCAGTGCTGACCATTTCCCTTGAACCCACTCGTTTCATTTTATCATATTACAGTTTGAAACTCAAGCTTGAGATGGGTCATTTTTCACAGGAATAGATTCATCGTCTACATGACATCATTGTGACTGGAAAACCTGGTGGAACTGGGGAAACGTAATGGTGAATTAATGAATACTTTTATTGAAGTATCATGAACCAAACAATTGCTTCGACATGTTGACTTGTGTTACATAGAGAGCCGAGAGAAAACAAAAAGGAAAGCAAGCAAACACATGGTGCAGTATCCATAAGTGTCAAAAGGCAGTAAATCACATACAGGGCAAATGTCTGGGCAAAGTCTTGATAAAACAATAAAACAACTCACTTGTGTGTCATGTCAAACATGTACTGAATTATAACGAAAGGTTGTGTTAGAAATGTAAGGCCGAAAGCAAACACCAAGAAAGAGCAGTGCTGTGAAGTGGATCATGTGAATTTGGTTTCTTACATTAAACAGAATAAAAGTCTACAGCCATGCTGGCTCTGCGAGGCTGTTCCCGGGCACAGTGGTGCTTTGTGCTGACGCTATCATGCTAACATGCTAACAATAGCACTAAGCACAGTAAGTTAAGGCTGTGGGTGTGTCAGCAGCTTTGCTGGGATTTGGCCATGTGTCTTGCATGCACTGGAATTGTGACCTGATGATGATGATGCTAGATGAAGAGTGAGCGAATCACAAAAGTTATGACAGTTTATTATTAGGAACACACGCATATATGCAAACTGCAGGGTAAAAAAAGTGGGCAACACATTTCAGTCAAACCCACAAATGTCAACTTTACTGTGGCACCACAGGAAAACTGACTGGGGTGACGAAGTCATCGGGATTCATCCTCTGGGGACCATGAATGTCTTTACAAACTTTTATGGAAATGCTGACTGACTAACAGACCAGATATAGCCATCCTCAGTAGCATGTGTGCTGTTCAACAGTCTCAAATCCTGGATACCTTGGAAGCAGGAACAAGCACAGATTTTAAGTGTTCCAACCACCACTAAACAACAGAAAACTACATTGGACTTAATTTGAATCACTGATCTCACGCACGAGTTGATTCCCTGCAAGTTGATGCTTACGCTGTTCTAAAATGAATAGACTCCAGTGACTAGAAGATCTTAAAACATGCAGTATGGCGTGCTTTGATAAAAGGTCAGCATTCATTTAACATAATTCATGGCTGACGGGCTGAAACATACAAAGCCACAAGTATTATCTTTTAATCTGGAGACAAAGTGAGCAATAATTTGGTTATATTAAATATTATATTATATAAAATATTAGCCAAATGCACCCAGCACTCAGAGGGAACACTGATTCTTCCTTTGATGAGTTCTTTTAAAAACTTTATCATATGGCCCACATATTGATTTCTGGCTGTTTTGTTTGTTATTTGCTCTCCAATTAAAAGCCATAAACCCCACAAGTTCAAATCTGACCTCAGGCCACCCAGGCTGCACCTTACCATCCCCGGTTGCAGTGGGTGCCGGGGTGCCACACCCTCTCTCTCTCTCGCCCCCCCAGTGCTATTGTTCCCTCGATGACAAGGCCCACGTGCCCCCCTATTCAGCATCCTGGTGGGGGGTAGGCGGGCTCTTTGTCTGGCTGCCATTGTCCCAGACACACGCTTCCATTTGACGGACACACGTGCTGTCAAAAGAGAAAGGGAGCGGAGGAGGGGGAGGAGGGGCCACCGCTGGCCATTATTCTCGGCGGTGGCGGCGGTGAAAAGACGAGACGCGCTGGCCATCTGTGGTGCGTGTCTGTAATCTGTAGTGACTGGGGGTACTGCACAACACACTTCTCATTTCTAAAAGAATCCCTCTCTTTTGTCTCGCCACGCTTTTCTTGGGGCATGATGCCTATTGAGGTGGCTTCCCTTTGCTTGTGATGGGTTTTGTTTCGCTCTGAAGTGGGGTGTGCAAAGTGAAAGAGGGTGTGTGTGTCAAAAGGGAAGATATGGTTGAAGTGAACCTGCTATCTTGGAGAAAAAGCGACTACAAGAATGCTCTGTATCCTCTCCTCTCGTCTGTATGTCAAAGTGACTATTGTTGAGTGCCGGTTTTCTTGCAACAGGCCTAAACACCGGTCCGCTTGTCTTTCCTCTTTCTCTCTATCTTTTTTTCTCTCTGGCCTCGGACAACCTGGTCTGCCTGAGGGTCTTCACCTCGACAGTGTTTACCCTGTGTCTTCACAATCTCCCTCCACTCCCCTTCCTGCGGAGGTTAACCGATGTTCTCTGAACCGTTGGCTCTGACATGGGCGAGTTTCTGGAAGTCGCTGTGGGATGTTTTCACCGAGCTGAAATATGACATAACTGTCCCAACTTGTTGCCTAGTGGATGACTTGTTTCTTTCTTCCTTCCGTCCTTCCCCCCTCCTTAATTCCTGCATTCATTCACTTACTCACTTTCCCATTGTGTGTTCCTTCCCTTCATTCTTCATTCTCCTTCTGTCCTTCCGTATGTAATCCCTTCATTTTTTCCATCCACCCTTCAAGTCTCTTTCATTCACTACTCCTTATTTGTTCCTATGACTGGCCCTTCTTCCCTTTCTTTCTAAATCCTCTCCCATTATCTCTACTCTGCTACTTCTTCTTGTTCTTCTCTCCTCCAATCCTTACATCAGTAAAAGAGCTGTAGTTGGGGAATACTGCTGGGCAGGGCATGCCCGTTCATGAGGCGATAACAGCACTTTAAAAGCTGGGAATTGATCATTCTGAAACATTTTGCATGTGCTGTATGAGGCCAAAATTGCCTATATTGTAGTTATTGTAATTTTCTGAAAATATTATCTTTTACTGTATTTTATTTTGGTCAAGAGAATATAAGAATAAAGATCCTCCTACTGAAACAGTCATATGCAGCCTAAAAATCTTTGGCAAGTGGACCTTTGGTCTTTCTCTTCACCATATTTTGTCTCCAAAGGTTAAGAATATAGAGCCATATGTGAATTGTTATTGAATATCTACTCAAAATTTGAGCTATCAGACGTGTCGATCAGCTATCAGACGCGTGCTGCAGCGCCACCACAGTGTGTGTCTGCCTGAATTTCTAAACCCATTTCCTCTGCCTTTGTTTCTGCGTGACCAACGAGGGCTTTTAGTGCCGGTCGATAAGACACGACCACCCTGTGAAGGTCGTTCTGTCTCGCCTCTCCACAACAACCAAAACTCCCAAACCACTGTAAAGCCGGCCACTGGCATTGTTTGCCGCCACAATGATAATACAGACTGACTGTAATTTTCTTCCCATGTGCTGCACTGTAAATGATGTGTTCTTTCCTTGTGTGGATCGAGTTTCTGTGTCACCAGATGTTGCTGTAAGGATGATTTTGTTGTAATGTAGGGAGGTGTAAGTACAGGAGTGCTTCCCCGTGGGCCAGAAAATTCAAGGGCAGGCAGACAGATGGTTGGTGCCAAAAAGGCAAATAGGTAGATTGACAGACAGATAGATAATAGATGCATATATGCAGTGCAAGCTTTTGACCGTCTGCAGTGTGTGGGAGGTGGCCAAGTTCAAAATGAAAATGTAAAGAAACGATCATGGAATGGGACTTGAAATTGATTCGAACAGATATCTGAAACAAACAAGTATGCATTTAGGATGCAACATATGTCATTTGTAACTGGATCTATACTTGAAATATGGACCGTAATCATCATTTAGTCAGATTCCAAATGTTTCCTGTTTAGGAATGCACAGACCAAAGACAAACAGAGGCTCGTCAGACAGAGAGTGATGGGGCAGATGTTAAAAGCTTTAAAAGCCTTATTGATTTTAGACTTCTGGCCTTGTATCTAGTTGCTTTACATGCATAAACATGCATTATGGATGAATGCTTTGTATTGACCGTCAACACTAGAAATCTGGAAATCTAGACAGCCGGTGTTATGCATTCAGCACATACATACACGTATGTGTCAGCAAAAAAAAACAAAAAACCTCCCCCTGTCTGGGCAGATCTGACAGGAGGTCAGAGGTGAGAGGTCACGGAAAATGACCCACACACACAAGTGCACAATATGAACACAGGCAGCTGGCCTGTTACCATGACGGTATGTTACTCCTACTATCCAGCAGGGGTGCTGTTGCACTTGCAAGAAAGACCTCTCCTCTCCTCTCCTCTCCTCTCCTCTCCTCTCCTCTCCTCTCCTCTCCTCTCCTCCATGCCATCAACAGCAGACATTAATGGTTTAGTAGACATGTTTCAGCAAAATCCATCAATATGTGTGCTTTGTGCATGAAAATTAGAGTCTAATTCTTGTGTATCAGTAAAATAACAACTGGGTAGTTAAGTTAGGGAATATGGAGTTAACAACTTTATGCTATTATTTTAAAATGACAATATCCTTACAAAAATATCTCACAAATGACATTTTATCTTATTGATTTACCACAGTTTACTATATTATTCTAACTGGGGAACAAAGCATTAGAACAAACCAGGTACAAGGGTGCTCATTGAATCTTGGGATACATTTAGCTGTTATGTTGTGACAATAAGGCAGCTGAATGCATATACATGTTACTCAGACAACAACTCTTTTGAAATTTGTTGGACAACATGGAGCAAAACAAATAGTGTGAAAATTCGGTCAGTTTTAACCCATTTTTTATTGTTCCAAAGTTCTGGGTCCCTTCTACATGTGTCACCTCCTGTCGCTTCTTCCCCCAACTACTGGTAGAAGTTCAGAAAGTATTTTACCCATACCCCGTTATATGCAAAGCATATACATACACTGTCATTTGCGGGCTGAATTATGTAAAGTGCTGCTGGAAATGACTGAGAGGACGACTTTCCCTTCTCTCTGTCTCTCACCCTCTTTCTCCTCTCTCCCCCTCCCCTCTGCTCCTCACCAGGAAGACCTCGTTGTGATCAGCGCAGAGGGAGGTCTCCTTTCACCCACAATGTTGTCACTGTCTGTCTCTCTCTCCTCATGCTCGTCTGATCTCGGCACAGTGAAAGAAATGTGTGTGTGTTTGAGTATTCATGCTGCTCCGCTACTTCCTCTGCCTCCTTCTCTCCTTCTATTTTCGTTCTTTTCCAGAGTTGCGGTTTTTCTCCCAAATATCTGTCACCCCCACCCCACACACATCCCGCCCCCCTTTCCCTTCACTCTCCTCTCTCTCTCTCTCTCTCTCCCAGCCCACATAAAAACCCATACCATTGGTTGCCATGGGATCCGGTTGCCATGCAGCAGGTTTTCACATGGTCCTCGCGTGTGTGCGTGTCTACTGTAGCGTGACGGAGTCTCGATGCCATGTTGATTGGAAAGAGGGGAGAGGTGTTTAGTTAGGATGTGAGATTTGACCACTAGCTGCTGCCATCTTGGCCTCAAACACCTCGCCCATATACTCACACACACACACACACACACACACACACACACACACACACACACCCTAGAGTACAGAAAGTTATTGATTGTGCAATATAGTGCCAGGCTTGATCAGTTGACAGTACACAAAGCCTATGTGCATATCCGTGTGTGTGTGTCACTTGAAGGCCACTTGAAGACACACTCATGCACGCCTCCATCACCTTACATTTGGCCATTGAGGCTCTGTCTGTAACTACATGCTTTGCGTTGGCCTGTAGACAAAGACAAGTTGGGGATAATGGAGACATGCGATGATGAAGAGTCACTGAGGAGAGGAGAGAGAGAAAAAAGAAAAACAGAGTGGTATTGACTAGAGGTAGAAATCGATGAGCTGCCTGTCAGGATAAGGCAGTGGATTTGGCTGTCACGCCTCGCTATTGGACAGGCGGTCCCGGTTTAAAAACTACACCCAGATGCACTGAGTGTGACTGGACAAAAGAGATGGTTGTGGTGGATTCTTTAGTAGGGCCGATTGTCTAATCGAAATGCTATCAGGTTGTCTTATCAGCAGATCATTGGACAGCTTGTGTTTGGTTTAGCAGAAGCCGCAGCGGCAGTGTCAAAACAGGATGACGAGCTTTAGAGGCTGAAATGTCCTAACGAAGCGTGTAGAGTAAAACCACTTTAAAGGTGGTGGTGGGCGCTCGCCAACAGGTTCATCCATCCTTGCATTTACTGCTTCATTCATTGACTAAATGGGGGCAGTACCATCAGCAGGATTGACAAGAGGTCAGGATGCGCCCTCTGGGCAGCACTACTTCTTCATCCTCTCTTGTTGGACTGAGGTGGTCTGGACGCTGAAGTGATTCACTGTGACATCACGGGCTGGGGAGAGCTGGTTAGCATGCAAACATCAGTAAATATCTCTGCAACACAACGCAGTGCATAGATTGATGATTTTAATTTTTTAAACTAAAATTCTTACATTTTGCTCCTTTAAGATTACCCACCTGTTTCTCTGCAGAGTAGAGCGAACTTTTGCAGACCTTATAATCTGCACTATTTACGAATATGTTACATTAAAGCTGCACTCATCAATGTTTGTATACTAGATTTTAATGTCAAAAGTGGCGCCCGTAGATAATGTATGAATGTTAACGTTGTTCAGTATCTGCTGGATGTGTAAATAAGCAAGTATTTGCTAGCACATTGCCTACGAGAACTTTAGAAGGTGATGATATGTCAGTGTTCTATTAAAGCCTGATGCTCTGCCCCAAAGTGGTAAACCCCCCCCCCCCAAAACAATTACTGCAGGTTTTAGAGGTGCTTGTCCTCCTCTGAAGGACAGTACTATGCAGGATTATAGATTTTTGTTTGAAATGTGTCTTTTGCGCCAGGTTGAGCTTTAACACACACACACAAACACACACACACTTTTGCTGTGTTGGGTGCATACCTGATACCTGTGGTATGTTAAAGGAAATGGTTTTTATCTACAAAGAAACAAGAAAACACAACTTTGTTTACAAATTGTATTCATTTGGGGAAAAAAAACGGGAAATCTGCTCAAACATCTGGAGATTTAGCCTCATACAGTCAGATAATTCTGTTTTAAAATTTTTAACTCAGTAATGATAACACACTTATTACAGCTTGAGTTTAAGAGACAGCTTCGTGAGTCCGTGAGAGCCTTTACTTGAACTTCATTTTAAAAGCAGCCGTAAGACTGGTGAAGTGTAGTAGGAAAGACAGTTACAGTCCTATGAAATTAACTCCAGTTTGAGTTTGTTTGCCTTTCTCTACTTGATTTTACTGGGTCAAAACTTTTAGATTTTTTTTTTAAGTTAAAATTGGCATGATTGCCTGAGTAGTATATTGAAATAAGAAAAATCAACTCTAATTAACATGCTCAAAATGAATGACTTGCTCAGTAATCACACGTAATTTATTTTAGCGTTGTTATGTTTTCCAGTGAGAGCTCGGTAAGGAGGTTATGGCTTGTTACTGTAAGCAGGTCTGTGCTGGAGGCCCCCACTGGCCACTGGCGCATTGGAAGATAGCTTATTTGCACATAGAGTTAGATCATTGAGTATTTGTAACCCCACAGATCATTAATTGTGGTTGTGTGTGTGTTTCTGTGTGTGCTAGCAGGAGCCTAATTTACATTCAAACAATGTTGGTTAAAATAACAGGCTGTTATGGACTCACTGAGGCATGGTGGTTGTAAAACCACAGAGTCTCAGATTGAACATGTTTGCAGACACGAACATATTACACACACACACACACGGCCGCACACACACAGAGAGAGCATGATTAGGTTCCTGTTTCGGCACTAACTGGTGGAAAAGCACACTTGAAACATGTGCCGGAGGGCTTATTTATTGTGGGCAGGAAGTGTGTCTGCTACCACCTGGCGAGTGAGATCATCGTGTTTCATAACTACACAGCAGCTTTAATAGGCTTATGTTTGTGTCTACCCAGTAGACAGATACACACACTCAGACAGATGAATATGCATGCACAAGCAGATGCCTGCCCACACATCGTCACACACGCACACACATACGCACGCATGCAAAGCCACAGCACAGTACAGAACTACTGTACCTCCATCTGATCTCTGATTGGCTTGAAATTCTCACACTGTTCATCTTCCTCCATGGCTTTGTCTTCCCTTCTCTTCAATTATTTTTAGATTCCTTTCCCTCTCGCCCTCCTCTTCTTTCTGTGCGTGCATCTCTCTCATGGAGGAGTGCAAAGAAAAGAGGAGGAGGACAAGTTAATAATGATCAAGACTGACGGTCGATAGATTACAGAACAAATGATGGGAAAGAAGTGGAGCTCCTACTTTTACTGCTAATGTAAATAAACTGACTCTGTATCACCTTTAAATTGACACATCAGAAGGTGTCTCATACAGCAACAGGTGTTTGTGTTATCAAGTAATCGCCACAGCAGAAAATTAGATTTAATTTAGATACACAAAATCATGAATTACATCTCAGAGTCCAGACATCAGATTTACAAAACAATAGACTGGCAACATTTATACCACAGTGACATTTGTTTGGGGCTTTATCTGTTTTTGTAAATGTCACAGTTGCTGTTGCTGCGCCCATTTAAACAATAGAAAATCACCTAAATGTCCAAACATAATGTGGTGAGTGTGATAGGATGTCATCTTTTCTCCTTATAGCCTCTTCTATTCTGAATTTTCTTTCTTGTTACATTTCCCATCTGTCCTCAGGATCTTAAACTACTGCTGTTTGTGTAGGCATGCCATTTAACTCAGCACTACAATGTGTTGTCTGTAAAGCAGCAACACTCTTCAGTGTCGCTTGTGACTGCGTTAGGGATTAGATCTCATCGTTCAAATCTTTGTACTAGCTGCATTGAGTTGCACATATTTGTTAGTGGTGCAAGTTTCCCCATGGGGCCATTTAAGTACATCAGAATCACAGTCAGAATGATTAGGCCTGACAACCTCATCATGAAATGGGAACAACTGACAATAAACAGAAATAGGGATGGTGTTGGATGTTGCCAGTTAGCTCCAAACACCCAGAGTGCTGGATCTGTGACAGGCACGTGAACAAAGCTAGCGCACAACAAGGACGTTTTCATCCCTCTCAGCCTCATCCATTGTTGATCTCTGGCTCTGGGTGTTGCAGGGTAAACAGCTTAGGGGATAAACTGGCATCATGGAAGGCTAGGAATGTGTGAGAAGAGAGAGATAGCATTAACACACAACACCACACTGAGTTGCAGTATCTCCAGGCTCAGCCTCAGTCCTACCTGCCCGCTTCCTTTCGCCTGAAACACAGGCTAAAATGTCTTAATCCGGTTGGCCAGACATCAGAGGTTGTCTCAAATCCATCCTGAGTGCATTTAAGATGCATTTACACTTATATGTAGCTGTGTGCCCATGCGGTTAGATAACTGAAGATGCTTTTTGGTGCAAGGTGCGGTTTAACCTGCTTTTTTTTGTTCCTAAAATCAACCCCCAACTGCTGACAAGCCTTTTAACCTCCCTCATCACCCGTCTCTTCTTTTCTTAAAGCTCCATGCCAAACCCTCCGAGATTCTCAAGGTCAGTTTCTCCATCATGTCTACAACGGTGTTAGCCCTTAATCCCCAAACCTCTGACCTCTAGAATCAGCACTCCACCACTCTTTGCTTGATTTCCGAATGTCCTCCCTATTCCCTTCTTGTCTCAGCTCCTGCAGTGTCCCTTCCCCTGCTTCCAAATGAGCACTTCACTCACCAGGTATTTGGCCTTACTAGCAGTTTTAGTTCCAGCTTTACGTTTAGCCTGTTTGTTCTTCTTTCTACCCAGCCTTACTTCCTATTCATTGGAAATAAAGACCCGTACTGTGTTGGAAGGGACCTGTTGTTTCAGGTACTGAAATGTGATCCTCAAAAGCTGTCTTTCCATCGCATTGTACTTTTGGTTCCAGGTTTTTCTCTCGACTTCTCTCGATCATTGCAGATGCTATTCTCACAATGTCTGCCGGGTACTTAGCTGATCCTCATGGTGATGGCGTATGAAACTGCTTCAACGCGACACAGACACAGGAACAGTGGCGGATATTGAAGGGACGGTTGATTGTCGTAGCAAGGAGACAAACTGTGTTTCAGAAAAGGCTGAATGAAGCAAGACAAATGAGTGCTGCTAACAAACAGGAACGTTTCGGAAAGCAGAGCGCAGACGACGAGACGACTCTGCACAGGATTTTGACGCTGAAGACCAGGATGCAAACCCTGGTGGTTGAGTTCAGGAATTAAAACTTTGGTTGAGGTTAACGACAGATCATAGTTGCAGATAAATGTTGACACCTTGTGTGTTTATGCAGTGCTGTTGTCAGTCAGAACCTGTTAATCTCCAGCTTTATCCCTGGTTCTATCCCTGCACACAGCCCTCGACCTCCATTCCTGTAATGTATCTAACTGACCCACAAGCCTCTTGAAACTCCCAACTCTTGTGAACAAACCTTTAAACTAAATTTACTATAGATGTAAAATGCATTGCAACTGCAAGACCAGTTCTTCCCACAACAGCATCAGAAACAGATTACTCCAAAACGTTCACATGAGGTACATTTCTCCAGCTTTGCCAACAAATATTTTCCAGCTTTGAAATCTGGAAGGGAAACCAGTGAATACCAAAAACATGGAACGCTCTTACAACCAGGTGCTCATCGGGGTGTGGTCCGAAGGTTTCGCTTGCTTGAAAAGGAAGTAAAGCATGACTGAATCGTCTGTTGGGAACGCTGCTTGCTGTACTTCTGTAGCCTAGCCCTCAGCATCCAGTACTGGGAAGCAGCTCTCTCTCTCGTGTCCAGTAACGCCCCTGTGGAAACATACTACCAGGCTGAGTTCCAGTCCTCACGTTAGACACATCCTCCAGCCCTGGCCCTGTTCCCCAGTTCCAGCTCCAGTGCCTGTCCCTAGGCTCCAACCCCAGTTCTTGCCCTCTCCCCCAGTGCACTCTTGACCAGTGCGCCCACAGCAGATGGAAAGCAAAGAAAACTGTGTCACCACCAGCCATGACTCGCTTAATCAGCCCTCCCCCTTCTTTCTCTCTTGCTGTAGCTCTCTCTCTTTCTATCCTCCCACTCCCTTCTTCCCTCACTCCCAGGATTTGGAGCATCAAACATTGATTTGTCTTTATTTTTAGAGCAGCTGTGAGCGTACGTGCGTGCACGTACAGTGTTTGTTTGTGCGTGTCTGTACACCAGACGCTCATCCATGCTGGGCCGTGGGCAGTTAGATTGTGTTTGGGTGCATCCCTGTGCGTGTATTGGCGAATGTGTCAGGGCTCCTTTTTCCAAGTTAATCCCTTAAGAAGAGGTGTGGTTCTCTTTCTCGCTCCGCGCTCCCTCTCCTCTCTGTCCCTCACTGTGAGCGCAGTATCATCACATGCTCTCTCGCTCCTCTCCTCCTCTCATCTTTTTCTTTCTGCTGTTGTTGTTGCTGTGGCCGCTAGTCTGAGGGACTTGTTTCTCTCCGCTTGTCATCTCTGCATCTCCTCTCATCTGCTGCTGTTCCTGTGCGAGATGAGTTCTTGTGGCGAGATGGGGGAGGCCATCGAACTCAGGTGAGTCAAATACAGAGTAGGGGGTGTGAGCTGTGTGTTTGTGTGTGCTTGTTTAGGAACTGGCAGGTGACTTCTAACATATGTATGCATATCTTTACGTGTAACTATGCATCTGTTAATCACTTTTCTGCATTTCGGTGTGCGACTCTGCACCTGGCTGTGCATTCCTTTGAAACTGGGTCGACTGTTACTGTAGCAATCAGTACCTTAGGCTATTTTTCTCAGCCTCACCTCTTTTTCTGTCCATCAAGTTGACCCTGTTTCAAAAAGGCGGAAATCTGCAAGCTCTTTAGAGGTCAACGGGAGATCTGGGGTTTTCGTGATCATGATAGCTGTGGTTTGTTGTTGTTGTTGTTGTTGCTGTTGCTGGTGTTGTTGGGTTATTGGCTACGGTGGTATTTTCAGTCACTGCCAAACTGATAATAGGTCTGGTCCAGCCTGTATCCTCAGGGCTCATAGCGGCTAATAGCCTTAGCAGATGCATTAGCCCCCATGCCCATATGGAAGAGATTAAACTGCTAAATTGATACAAAACGCCCAACATTTTTTTCTTGCATAGCGTCAGTGCAGCCACATTTTTGTGTGCACGTATAGATATGTTCATATGTGTGTGCGCGTACACCTGCCATACACCCGTTTTACATTAGATTTGTGCTCCCAAGCCTTGTCAGGCTGCAGGAAGGGACTGGTTTGCTTAAATTCTCTCCCGAATTGAACACTTCCTCTCTCTTTTTTCTCACCCTGCCCTCATGATTATATAATTAGAGAAGGACAGCTCTCGTGTGCGTTGCAGAAAAGGACGAGAACAAGGCAAAGAGTGAGAATGCTGTGGACGACAGAGACCAACTGTATGTAATGAGTGAAATGAGGACAAACGAAGAACAGCAAGAAGGAGTCTCAACAGGAGGGAGAGGATGAGAGGAGAGGTGTGAAAGTAAAAGTTGAGTTTGAAAAGGGAGGGGTGACAAATGGGAGGTGGGAATAGAGTGGAGAGGGAAAAAGTCAAGGAAACGTAGATTTATTATGGAGAAAATATGAATTTCCTCCTATTTCAGAAGAGGAAGCAAGGGATTAAAAATAGAAGACCATTTGCTATTATCACCTGACCTTGTAGAATAGCACATTATATATATTGCTGGTCTGTGCTAACATCGGAGAATGATTTAAATGCTTTTAGTATGATAAATGAGGGATTTTGAAAGAGGTCGGAGGCTTCAGAAAAGAGGCATAATGGTGCTGAAAAGAGGAGGGAAGAGATCGCGAAAAAAAATAGACTTGCAACCCATAAATGTTTCAATATAAGCAGATCTTCTTCTGCGAGAGTTCAGCACTTATGAATGCTGCAGAGCGAGGCAAGGCCACTTGGCATTCGTCTCTGACCCAAGAGTCTGATGTAAAATCTGCACAATTCAAGCTCAAGGGTGGGGTTGACAAGACATTGAGAAATGACGGCAGCAACAATAGGTCCTTCAGCTTGGGAACATTTGAGTGAAGTCACATTGTGTGTAAGGTTGTGTTTTCGAGTTCACTGAAATAAACTTGGCAGCTTTAGAGCCTTGAATGTCTGTCAGTCCAGCAGTCTGTAGTCTTCCACATGTGTTTTGATTATGTTTTTATGTGAACATATGTGAAGCAGTGCCAGTTAGTGGCAAATATGGAGCTTTGGAGCGTTGGTGTGAAGCCTCCTGGCTTGAATAAACTTTTTCTATGATGTCTCTGGTTTGTGAGTCTCATCTCTCACCGGAGAGATGAAATTGTGCCACGTGTTCTTCTATGATATCAGAGATGTAGTACATGTGATAAGCTGGCCTGTGGCACTGGTCTCGACTGATAGGAGGGAATACAAAGTGGGAACACAGCACGACAATATGATACTGGAGCATATCGACTAGACTGCTCCACTTCACGCCTGGCTGCACTGTGTTTAGATTAGCTTCCACACACACACACACACACACCCCGTCACAGTTGCAGACACACACATGCATGCAGGACATACTTTGACACGGAAGCCACACACATGCCATACGCATATGAATGCATATGCAGGCACACACACAATCACACATAAAGCTAGCGTGGTCTGTGCCCTCTTTGCCTGCTGTTCCAAGGGCAGAGGGGGATTTGGATATTGTTATGTTAATCTGCCTCCCTTTTGTGTCTTGGAACTCATTCAGACACACACACACACACACACGCATTCACACACATACACAGGTATGAGCACATTCAAGCCTGTGCATTTTTATGTACAAATGCAGCGCATGCAATGTTGTATACACTGAAGAACAAGAAACCTGCTGTTACATAAAATGATGAGACAGGAAACAGGTTGCACTGTGAAAACACAAGCTACAACACACACACACACACACACACACACACACACATACACAGACAATGTTCTTAAGGCTTAACTTGGGTGGGTGGGAATTGAAACAGTGGCAGGAGGGGCAGTGACACAGCAACATGATAAGCCTGGAGGAGGAGGATAATAGGTGCAGGAGCTGTGTGTGCATGGGTGTGTTTCCTGGTGTTGATGTAACAGTGCATGTGTATGTGTGTGTGTGTTTGTGTGAAGCTGTGTCTCCTAAGCTTCACACTCTCTATCTGCAAAGCTAATACAGTATCACATGAAGTTTCCCAGCTAAATCCTATTTGCAGAATAGACTGGGAAGCAGATAATTTTAATTGCAGGATTTTTGCTCAGACTCCCCTCCTGAGGCAGGAAAAGCGCGAACATGATGTGTGCACTGTATGAATTGCATGTGTGTGTGTGTGTAAAATTAGGAGAGTGAGCTCTGAGCACAATGTTGTGTGTCTGTAAGTGTGAGCAAGACGTGAATGCCTCTATATCTCCATTAGCTGTAGCGAAACCATGACGAGAGGCGTCTCTGGAAACATGTGCTGCTTCCTGGATCCATCCATCTTCATAGTGTTGACATCTCATTTCAGACTCAGAGGTGTTAAAATTGCCTTCTTTCTCTCTCTGTTTGCTTTACATTTTAGTTTAATATGATGCAGAGTGAACTTAAAGCCTCATTTCTGTTGGAGCAAGTCTGTTGGTGGAGCTGAGGTGCCAGTGCACAAAAAAAAGGAGGGTGCCCGGCAAAACAGTCGCACCTGACTCAGCTTTTGCTGCGACGTAATGTCACATTAACAAGCAAGATGCTGCAGTGGCCAGTCAAATACATGCACAGTCCTGATTACTTTGTAACGTTCATGCCCTTTATCTACTCTTATTTCTACTATGGAAAATAGAATAATGGGATTACAACAATGGCAAAGTTGTAAAATCCTGTCAGAATATTACAAACCTCTGTGCAGTGCATTGACACTAATGGATTCCAGTTAGCTTTTCCAGGGGAACACCCTTCCCTCAGTCTGTTATTAGAAACTGGGACACTTTAAGTTGGATCTGAATTCAGGAAAAATTTCTTATTTATTGACAAAGAACTAATTGGAAGAAAAACATTGCAAATAGGACATCATGTTTATTATGGTCTGCTTGAGTCACTGATGCCGTCCTGCCGTTGTGGCAAATTCTTTGTCAGGTTTGCAGCCTTCTTGGGTCAAATATATCAGGAAATGCCATTAAAATCTAAATAAATGAAGTTTCTTAGTGCTGGTGTGCTGCTGGATATTTAGTTATTTGCTGACAATAAAGTTAAACTGCTATCTTTTCTTCGGGAACATTGCTGAAAAGAGATCAGACTGGACACGAAACTGGTTTTAAACAAACTGCCAGTTTAGGCAAACATAGCATCCATCACAAGTTTTGCTGATATTTCAGGTGCCTCCAATTAGAGAGGCTCAGACAATCTGGCTAAACTGTTAGCTGTTAGCTCGTTGCTCAGCTGTCTGATGATGTAGTGACGTCTCTGCATTCCCAGATTGCACTGTTATCCTAACTGGATGAATTAAGAGAAATCATTTATGAAAATAAGACCAAAGCTGGAATAAACCTGCCTCATGCTTCAACTGTGTGAAGTAATTTTCAGGGAAAGAGAGAAACTTTTGATGTGTTCAAACTTCTTCGTAGGTTTTAAACACTCCAAGGATTAGGTTTTCTGAAGGCTTGTGATCAGACATTTTCCCACCTAACACAGGAAACTTGCAGAATTAATCTACAGCGTCTATCATTCCCTGCTGGCCACAAACAAACAGTCATGAACTGAATTTTCAAACTGGATCCTCATATTTTCAATATTTGCCTCACTGTGTGCAAGTTCCCCCTCTTCCATCTGTGAACATGAGTCACTCTTCGCAGACAGGTTTTGATTTCAGAACAAAGTGTCAGTGATCCTGGATCAGCAGGTTGAGTCACCTCTTCATCCAGTCACGTGGTCATCATCGCGATGACAACATCACTCTCACGCTCCATTCACCTGTTACTGTAATAACGCACTAAATTCCCACGTCTGAGTCACAGAGGCCATTCAATCTCATTATGCAAGATGACCACCAGCCTGCACTCTCTCTCTCTCTCTCTCTCTCTCTCTCTCTCTCTCTCTCTCTCTCTGTCACACACACACACACACACACACACACACACACTGCCTATAATTATATTAGGGTGGCTTTCTGTAATTCTTCACCCTGCCCAGAAACCCCCCCTGAAAGATCATATTGCATTAGAGGGTCAGAGGAAGGACAGGATGTGCTCGTGTGCGTTTGCCAGTCAGTGTCAAGCTAATTGGCATCTGTGTGCAACCATGTTGACATTGTGATACACCACAGACACACACGCACACACACACATCTTCCACTTAGTACGTCTAACTTCTAATCTGTCTTGTAGACACTAATGAGACGCCATAGCTCTGTGACAATTACGGCTGTGCACCATAATCAATATGAGCAAACATGTTGGGTGGGACAAAGCAAATGGCAGTAAAAGAATCTATTCATCATGAGTGTTAGTTGCCACCTGAAAATATTGCTGCCATTGTAATCTGTCATTGGTAATTGGGTTATTTCAGTCAGAAATAAATTAATCAAGCTATTGGCTAAACAAATAGAACATCATGTTTATTTTTGTTGAGTCACTGACGCAGTTCTTCGTGCCCTCACTTTGTCCTGACAAATCTCTGTCACGTTTGCAGCCTTCTTCAGTGGAGTGTCTTAGTGCTGGTGGGCTGCTGGATATTCAATTATTTGCTGACATTGAGTGTATCTCTTCTATTCTAGTCCTCCTTTGCTTTCTCTTTGTCAAATTTAGAAAATATTGACCCGGCACACAGTACAGGAAACACACCAGGAAATTTAATTGACTTTGTAAATAATGCATTTACACATTTACATTACAGAAAATCATTCAAGTACACACCACTGTTTTATGCTATTTGCTGTTATGAACAGCATTGACCGGTTCTACAGTATGAGCACTGCATAAAAACTGCAGTACTATGGATTGTGGATCGGCCCTGAATTCCAATGAGAGAGAGATAAATGAACCCTCTGACCCCTTTTTATGGAGTGATCTTAGTTTATGGAGCAGTGTGTGTGTGTGTGTGTGTGTGTGTGTGTGTGTGTGTGTGTGTGTGTGTGTGTGGGTGTGTGTGTGTGTGTGGGTGTGAAGTAGAAAGAGAGAGAGAGAATGACAGAGACAATAGTCACAGTGGGTGCCAGGCTGATGGTTAAACACATGGCTCTGCTTCAGCTGTCGCTGTGCATCAGTGTGTACACGCTCACACACACTCCTAAGGAAAGGACATTTACTGATGCAGCTGTGTTTGCCTCCACACTTACAGAAAAGTATGCATCCTGAGCCTCCTCCACACTGCACCGCATGCGGCTCTCGAGTGATCTGTATCTGTATCTGTTGCTCCAGAGGCTTCTTTACACGTGCTCACTGTAGCTGCTGCACCCAACGGTGTTTGTGCTGCTCATATGAGGCAGCTGTAAAGTTTCCTCTGTTCACGTGGAAATTACATATTGATGTAGTGATTGAATGATTTGTGGGATTGTGTTGTTTTCCAGACATGATATTGACGTGGAAAATTTCAGCTCACCGCCTGTCTGTCCTGTAACCAGTCCGACGTGTTTGTGCGATGATCAGCAGCAGAGTTACAGACCACGTTTTAATCAGCTGTGTTTGACGTTATTTTTAAAGGGATGCAGCTCCTCTTAGGATTTGAACACATTTAAAGATTTTGTCCAAATTTGCCTTTGGGGATTATGCTTATTTGCTATAGAAGAACACTGATCAGTTTCATCTTTGTGTGTTTAGTATTAGTTTGCTATTTTGTGATTGTATAATATTTTTTGACATGATATCTGAGGTGCTGCCTTCTACCACACCTGCTGTCAATCTGTACATTTAGCTGGTCCATATTTAGCTAACCGCTCATAAAAACAAAATATTTCAGTTTTTATTTAAATTCTGTTTCATATACAAAATGCAATAAGGGCATAGTTACTGTTTCCCTCTGTTTTAAGTCCTGCAACATCTCTACCGAACACCAGAGGTGTTTTGCAGGACAAAAATCAAGTCTGAAGTCATTTTGGAACTTTGCAAGTCAAGATGCAAGTTTTTCAGATCATTGAGTCAAAAGTGTTTTTACATCGCTAAGTAACTGTTCAGGTAATAATTTGATATTCACTATGCACTACAAGGCCTGAAATGTGCATGTAGGTTGTGTGAGAGACTGTGTCCAGTGGCTGTGCTGTGGTAAAGTCTACATGTCAAATACAAAGCTTCCAGGCAGGAGCACTGACCTTACAGGAGCACGTATCTCGCTGCGTCTGTCACTCTCTCACACACACATTCATACCCGCTTCCACACAGCCTCACAGCCGCTGCAATAAATAAGGCCATCCTGTCCTGGGTCAGACTTCAGTCTAAACACAAGTGCCCTGGTTTATGTCCGCTACGTCACACTTCTTTATTTTTTAATCACACACACACGAACGCAAACCACCTGCCACTTGCCGTGTGTGTGTGTGAGAGAGAGAGAGCGAGAAAGAGGAAGAGGGAGACAGTTTTGGGTGATAATGGGAGTCAGTATCTCTATCCGGGTCATTCGGTGTCAGCTGAAGTCTGCAGAGCCCAGAAACTGGGTCAGGTTTCTGTGTGTGTGTGTGTGTGTGTGTGTGAGCATAACCTGCCAATGTCTAATGTGTTTTTGATTTAATTCTATTAACCAGATAACTGTTTATTGTCTCTCATTAGCCCAAAGATGAGTCACCATTGGAGTGACATTTAAAGCTGGCCTTAATGTGATGGAGGAGAATCTTTTTGTGGGCTGTGCTGCCACATCTAACATGAGGGTCTTACATGCTCAGGCTTTGTATTTGTGGTACCGACATACAAAATTAAAAAAAAAAAAAAAAGCTAGTGTCGGAAAGAACAGCTTTGATCTGGTGATCGTGTGAAGAAAACAGGTATCATAAATATGCTAAATGTCTGGAGCAAAAACTCTGTAATGGAGAAATAACTCACTGGGTTTTCTGCTGGTATCAAATGGTTTAGATAAGCAAGCTATTAAACATAAGGCTTGTGTACTGCATGGAGGTAATCTGTATCCTGAAACAGTGCAATAATCACTTTGCACTGTATGCAGCTGTGGTGATACTGACCTTTGATGCCTTTGCCTCCACCTTGACTTTCGATGTACTCTGAGTCACACTGGACGCTTTGGCAAAACACAGCAGCTTCTCAGCCGCACAGCCAATAAGTCACAACTTGAATTCAACTGAGCACAGAGAAGGAAGCAGAGAGAGGTACATCGTGTCCATGTAAAGTGGTCAGCTCAGTGATGACTAAGCCAACACAATCCCCTGCCTTCACACACACACACACACACACACACACACACACACACACACACACACACACACTCATGAACACACATACATACACACACACACACACACTTGGACGCTTGCTCCACCTCTCGCTGTCTCCTCCTTGTCTCTCCGGAGCTTCACAGAAATATGGCTTACCGTAATGCAAGGTGGCAATGACTCATTGCGTGTGCATGTGTGTGTGTGTTTGTGTGTGTGTGTGTGTGTGTGTGTGTGTGTGTGTGTGTTTGTGTGACGTGTAAGTGCGCGCGTGTGTGCAGCAACATCACCCCTCCTCCCCCGTCTCCCTCCTTGCGCGAGGTGTGTTTTGCGAGCATCTGGTAGAGGCGAAGTGTGAGGGAGGAGTGTGTCCCGCTTTTCCAAAATCTCTGAACCTTGTTGAGCGCCGAACATCTGGATCAGGGAGGAACATGAGTGTGTGTGAAAGAGAGGAAGAGTGCCAAAGATATCAATCAGACTCACATCTGGCAAGCACGAAACACAGCTGGACACACATGAGTTCATGCAGTCTTAACATAGATTATGTGGAGGTAATAGAGAGGTGACGCATACACACGTAAAGAATACGGAATAACATTTCTATTAACTTTGTAACACTTTGAATACAAGCTAATATATTAATATTACCAATATTAAAAAAACGCACCCACCCCCACATTGTTAATAACAATTGTTCCAACCTACTAACAGTTAAAATACCAACTTAACAAGCTAGAGCAAAAATTTTTCCCCCACATTTTATTAGTCTGTATGCGTGGGCGAACTCTTCTCGCTAAATTCACCCCTGTTAAACCCATTTGCTCACATTCGCATCACCAGAGCTGCAGACATTTAGCTTCGGGCCTGTTTTTTTTTTTTTTTTGCGTCCGTCGTTGGACAAGCACAGCGCAAAGAGGAGATCTGGAGTATAAACACCAGTGAAGAAGAAGAATAGGGAGGAACCGCAGAGGGAAGCCGCGATGAAGGGAGGTCAGCCTGGGTGAACGAATTTGAAAGTCTGCGACATAACTTCATATGATCGTAAGTCGTCTCTCCTGCCATCTCTGCAACAATGTGTTCCAGATGGCTGCTAACTCAAACACTGGATGGGGAGCAACTATGTGTTTTTTGGCATCGGGCCTCTTGTTTGTGTAGTCTACACTGAAGTGCTGAGGAGTTTTGCGTGGGTTTATGACGAGAGCGGGACTTCATTTGTGCCATTGATTTATAGCTTTATTTTGATGTTTTCCATCCTCGCCCGCCTGCCTGCCTGCCCACCCCCTCTCTCTGTCCCTTGTCTTTTTTTTTCGTCGTGCAGATGGTTCTTGTTGTGCGGGGTGAGGTCACAGCTATGCAAGGCCTTTACATGTTGCATGCTGGGTAATGTCTCCACCCTAATGTGTCTCCATCGAAGACTGTTTACTACCAGATTTCTGTTCATTTCACACTGCGCAGCTCAGCAAGAGACGGCCTGTTGAGTGTTTTCGCTGGAGTCTTGCTTACCTCATATTCTTATGTCCCGCCGCCATGATACATGTATGGACTTTATGTTGTCTGTCTGTCTGTCTGTGCAAATGAGAGAAACACTTTCCCGAAGTATCCTCCATACTGATATTATTCGGAGTAAATTTCTCTCGTCTACAATAGTTTGACATTTTGGAAAATACACTCAAAAACCCCTTCCTGGTGGAGTTAGATGAGATAATTGACACAACTCTCACATCATCTTAAAACTACAGCCAGCAGCAAGTTAGCTTAGCTTAGCATAAGGACTGGAAACAGGCCCCATTTTTATAAATTTTATCAAAACAATTTGATGTTTTATGGGAAATGTCATCTGACTCTCAAGAGAGCGAATCAGAGACTTTTCTAATTTTTTGCTTTAAGACACAGACCCTCTCCTCCTCGCCGACCCTCGTGTCATCTCACATACTTGCCAGATGTTTGCAAGTCAGTACATTACTTTGCTTACCCTCTTGAAGCTACATTTTCTTGTATTCTTGTTGGTTTGACTGTCTTTTTTCTGTCCTCTGGTTACCTCCTCTTATCAAACCACTGTTTGTGTCAAACCACTTATCCCCCCTGCATTTCTATTTCATTAAAACAGGATAACTGATGGATGTTGAACAGGATAATTGGGCGCATTACAATACTGATTTTCCCACCTCATTTCTTTACATCCATCTTTCTGACATACATAAGCTTTGCTTTGAGAGTTAAATATTTTTGTAGTAGTGTTGCTAGTGGTGCCTGGCAGACTTAATGACTACATCAGTCTTACTGTTTAGCTTTTTAATAGAAACAGGCATCCTGGAAATGTAATCTTACAGTGAAAGAACATAATAAATTAGTCATGACATTTCTTGAGAAGCCAAAATATTTACGATGCTAGACTTAATCTGAAACATTTCAGTGCTCGACCTTGTGTCACTTTCCAAGATAGTACAATAGAAAATGTGTCGGACGGTATTTTCTTAATTATGAATTTTATCACGAAAGTTATTAATCTCAGCTTCTAGTACAGGATAGATATAATTGTTTTAAATTGATTTTGTTAATAAAGAAGTTTGTTAGTCTGTTTTTTAGTCTCTCATTCTCCTGGTGTTTTTGCAGTCACACCACCCAACCTCCACTCGTTTCCATTTTATTTCCACTGGATGATCAGCAGGATAATTGTGTGTTACAGCACTCATTTTCTCACCTCATTTCTTCATTCCTCCACTTCTTCCAGTCATTTCTGACATGTCCCGGTGCCTTCAGTCCAAATGATTTCATTTCTGTGTCTCTCCCCCGTGGCTTGGCATCAGATGCCAGTCCCGTTCGCTCAAGCCTCCTCCTCCTCCTCTCCCGCTGTCCCAAACCATATGAGGGCAGTTACAGGGCATGCTGTATTCCCTAACCAGCACCTCCTTTCCCCCACCCTGTCCCCCATAACTCCCCCCTCTACCTCCCTTGTGGGATATTACGCACCAGCCTTTACCCCCTCACACAAACACACACACACACACACCTGCTCCAGCAGTGCTGGTGCCAGCCAGGTGCCATTCATTTGGCACTTTGCCCAGAAATGGCACGCACAAGCCCCGACATGTGTGCATCGAGCTGCAGAGGGGCTTGTGTGTGTGTGTGTGTGTGTGTGTGTGTGTGTGTGTGTGTGTATGTGTGTGTGTGTGTGTGCGCGCCTGCACTTGGCAGAGGACGCATGCCTCACATGCCAGAAATGGGTAAAGCCACTCGAGCTGTTGCATTTGAATACTCTGCATTACACACACGTTTGAGTGTGTGTGTGAGACGGACGGGGACGTCTGCTTGCAGAGGCTTCCGGCACACCAGCCTTTGGCGCCCATTACCAGTAACATAGCAGTGATTATGAGAAGTGATGTGTCTGTGTGTGTGTGCGTGTGTGTGCGTGCGTGTGTGTGTGTGTATATATATTTGTGAGTAAACCCTGACCTGCATGTTGCAGAGTGGAGAGAAGATTTCTTCCCTTCAGTGTACAGATCGTTGCTTACATATGGACATTGCATATCTTCAGTGTAATATTTGTGTGCTTCCACACCCTGTTACAGCCAGGATGGCGACTGATGGGGCAACCAGACGGTAAGAAAATAATACAAGTATACCCTTTACTCTTGAGAGCGGCGAGGGACAAAGATGAACATGTCTTATGTCCCTCTGCAGTTGTATCATTTCTTTGCCCTTTGCTGTGTCTCTGATCAGACCAGTGACAGGAAAAAGCCTCAAAAGTAAAGAACACGTAGAGAAGACAGTCTGCTTTGGATGGAGTGGAGTGCATGAAAAATGTGAGGAAGAGGAACAGTAAAGTCAAGTTTAAAACTTGGGAAGCCGGCTAATTCAGTCTTTATAAGGACAAAGGATGCACCAGAGGAAAGACGTGTTTATTGCACTGCAGATCTTGTGCTGAGGGGGGATGTGACTGTGGAGGAATGAAAACAGTAATTATCATTTTTAAACAGGTCATGTTTTGATGGCGTCATGTTTCATTATGCTGGGAAATTAGCATCGCTAAACAGGCCAGCGGGCTGAATGGTCTAATTAAGCAGCGCAGAGAGGATTGTGTGTGTTCAGAGGAGGATTGCAGCGTATGCACGTGTGTGTATGTGTGTGTCTGTGTGTGTGTGTGTGTGTGTGCACTGATCAGTATTCGCTTAGCATTCTTGATGTTTCTTGGAGAGATGAAAGCATGCCCTATGCTTTATGTTCATTAGCGCTAACGTTCTACCTGTGTGATTTGTACAGCCTGTCTCTGAATGGAGAATCAATGGAGCATCATGTCCGGAAGTGTTTCAGACGCTAATGTACTGACTGCTTTGTTAGGGATGATTACTGCATAATGAGCTTGAGCTAATCAATGAAATCCATCCCACTTCACTCATAATCCTATATGAAACACAGGACTAGAGCTTCTGTGCAACGTTCTCAAGCGGCATTTCTTGAAAATATAGCTTGGCACTGTTGCATTTAATCAGCTTTTAATGAGCCTTACTGTTAAATTGCGAGTAAATGAATGTGGTTTGTATTGTGTATTTCCTGTGTGTGCGTTGAAGGGACTCACTTGGCCGTGATGCTACAGTTGTTTTTTCAGTGGTTTTGAATCTCTTGAGCAAACTGCAGAGCTCACCTGTGGCCTTCTAGGCTGCTACACGACTAAACCAACGTCCTTTTGTGCGTCCACAGCACCAGGGAGCACGTGACCCCGGAGATGAACAAGCTTCGTCAGAGCCTGAGGAGGAAGAAGCCCACGTATGTGCCGGAGGCCAGCAGACCGCATCAGTGGCAGGCTGACGAGGAGGCTGTACGAAAGGGCAAATGTAACTTCCCTGTTCGGGTGAGTAGCCAAAGTGGGTGCAGTACTGGACGTGAGCAGTATAACTTAATTCTGCTCCAGAGGCAATATTTTCCTATAAGCTTTCAATATGACTGACACAATCCTGATAAACACTATCATTTTGTGCAATTAAGATTTGCCATTGTAAAAAAGGGAACTAGAAATAACATTCTGTTAATAAAAACCTTTAATGACTCAACAAAACAGTCAAAATTTCTCAAGGTCATGAGTGTCAGTAATCTCCCAGTTGCAGGGGAGGAGTAACTTTGCTCTGTGTATGCAGTGGCTCAACTAAATAAATCAGAGGGCTACACAAAAGGGCAAATGAAGCACGGTGCATTTATCACAGCTCATGTCAGTGCATCCTGCATAAGGATGCTCAGCAACAACAGGTGCACTCGATGCTCATTTATCCAGCACTTCATCCTTGAACATCACGTTAGAGCAAACCCAGAATCTGAGATGCTCTATTTACACCTCTACATGTGGGTCTGTTATATAACAGCAATGTGGCGTCACATATAAGCGTGCGTGTCCTTTGAAAATAAATGAAAACTGATTGGAATTTTGGAGATTTTATTGAGCTGGGTATGAGACAAAAATATGATGAAATGTCCATCTCCTCATGAAAATAGATTATCGTGCGATCATGGCAGAGATTCGTGTTATTTGACTCATGTCAAATAAATGTAAAGACTTTTAGATTGATAGGATTGAAGAACATTTGATCCTAATAGAAACCATGTAATAAGTAAAGCATAGACGCTTAGCTCATAGCTAAATGCCTCATATGCAATAAGAGGATTTATTGATGTCCCAATTTACTGATAACCAGCATCAGTCTGAGTGTGTACTTTCTGCCTATCGCTGAGCGCCAGAGTCATTTGTTGCGGAGCTGGAGAGACAATGACAGTAAGAGCTGGAGGACAGAGAGGGAGGAGTGACATGGAGGTGGAGATACAGATTAAGGAGACCATGGGAAATGACAGGGTGAGGGATTAGGGCACACAGAGGGGATGGAGAGACATTGTGAGATATGAAATGAGAGAGCGAGACAGATATAGAGCTGGATAAGACAGGCAAGAAGAGAGACAGGCTGCAGACTGAATGGAAAGTCCAGAAGAAAAAAGACGAATACAGTTCTAATGGAAAACGGTCCTGATGGTGATGCTCCACAGAGTTTGCGATGAGACGGGCAGTGAAGTGGAGCATTGGAGCTTTTACAGCGAGGGATGATAGCACTAAAAAACCTCTCAGCCTCTTTATTGTGGCTTTTCTTTCCTCCGTTTTCCCCTGTTCATCTTTTTTTCTCCCCTCACATCTCTGCCTTCTCTCCACTTTCACTTCAAAAGTATTCACGAGTCATGGACTACTAATGCCTCTTTGAGAGCTGCTGAACTGCACCACAGGAAAGAAAACAGTGTTCTTGGGCTCAGTACTGAGGGACAGGTTGTCTTCAGAAAAGCAGTGAGGTTGGGAGAAAAAAGGTTAGAAAAATAGTTTGAAAGTTTACCAAGTGAAGCAAACGGACACAAAAATGTCACATGTCGTCAATAGATCATTGGTCAGCTCATTTTTGCCTCAATACTGTCTGTACTGTCGAATTTACCATCAAAATATACCAGACACTAGAAATATATATGCTAGATGTGAAACGTGCAGTTCGTGCAGTTTATGACACAAAAACATCCTCTCATGTCGATATCTTCATAAGATCATAATTCCACTTGTTTTCTCTGTGTCTCAAAACAGCCAACTTTTCTATCATTAAAAAAAAAAAAAATCTCATTCAGAAATCTGCTCCATGTCTTGTTTACAACAGATATTTTAGTTTGGGGGCCAAACTCCCCCAAACTAGAGCTCTCCTTACAACTCTAAAAACTTCCTCTTTCCACGCCACTTGGCTTCTGGCTCGAGCAGAGCTGCGGGGAGCTTTAATTGTGTCCCTTTGGGCTCTCCGTACACCACAGAGCAGAACACTGGAGAGAAAACAAAAGGGGATGTGAGGCTGTAAATTATTACAGCCCTCTCTCTCTGTCCTTACTATCTGCGGCAGCATGTGGCTGTAAATCTACTATGGGTGCTTATTAACTAGTTGACTGGCACTTATAGAAATACTGATGGGAACTAATGAGACTTTGCTTGCTTTTATGTTACTTTGTGCCTTTTTTTTGTTTTGACATAGTGTTTAGAGCAGCTCAGCCTCAGCTTGGTTGGATTGGAGGTTAGATGAAGAGTGCTGCTAAAACATGAAATACAGTCAAATAATAATAATAATAAAAATCTTCATAACAATCAATGTCTGGTTTGTCTTGGCTGCTGATGCCTCTGCTTCTCTGGTCTCTGCAGTACCTGGGGTTGGTTGAGGTGGAGGAGTCGAGAGGGATGCATGTGTGCGAGGAGGCAGTGAAGAAGCTAAAAGTTGTGAGTATCCTGCACGCGAACACAGACACACACCGACACACACCTCCCCTGCTGCAGTACTGGAGCTTCTCTTTGCTCTGTAGAAGCGGTTACAAATACAAAACCCACGGATCCACAGCGGACTTCACTGGAGCTCATTACAGACCCAGCCGCACAAAGCTCGTGCAGCAAAGTATCGACCGAAGGAGTACACACACACACAAACGCACACACACACACACATTCAATACTCTCCTGCCTTGTTATTTTCTCCTCTTTACCAATTTCATCTCCTTCTTCGCCCTCCCTGGCGGGTTTCATTCCATATGTGTGTCTGTCTGCTCATCAGTCTTTATATCCGTCCGATCCCACTACGCCTAAGAGAGCAGAAAATGAGATCGGGGCTAACATAAACACACACACACACAGTTTGCCCCCCTGGGAAGCTGGATTCGGACAGAGAGCGTGTGAACAGTGTGACACAGACTGGCCAGTGTCAGACAGCCACACACACTCTGCAGTGAAGACAACAGGAGTCTGTGTCACTTTCTTCACATCTGTAACCAGACTTTTAATGTGAAGTCAGGCTGCCTCAGAGCCGCAGAGCAGCACATTTTCTACATTCAGGGTACACTCATCCTGAACCTGGTTCCTCTGGTAAGAATGCAACAAAAGGATGTGCTTTGTCAGAAGTGAACTGGGTCACAGCCAGTTTAATGTGAGCAGGAGAAATGTTTCATGCATTTGCTCCTGTCTCCCTCTATTTTCACCACCATTTCCTTTCATTTGTTTCTCTCTTTTGATTCTCCATGTCGGATCAACTCTGTTTCTTTCCGTCCAAATCAGCATCTTTCTTTAGTTCTTGCCTCTCTGCAGTTTCTCGCGCCGAAAACTTTATACCAAAGTTATCGTTTTCTTTTGGTTCCCCCGCTCCGCCTTTCCATTTAGCTTTCCTCTGCTTCTCCCCTCTTTTTCCTTCCATCACTCGCAGCTTCTTCACCTCTATTCTCACTCCCTCTGTCTTCCTCTCAATGGGATTATGCAAAAATTGAGGCTCCTTGTCGCCTCGCTGTGGGTTTCAAAGCCATTTCCTGCAGTGCTCTGGCTTTTTTCTGTTTCCCTTACTTACGCACAAACACACACACACACACACACACACACACACACACACACACTCGTATGGAGTTGTTGCTGTTTTAGCCCGCGTATTTTTAGCCCGGCCCATGCTGAGTGTGTTATTAGCTCTGCCTGGTGCCCTCCTCTGGAGAAATGATTCTCAGTGCCAGCTGGCACAGTTTTTACCTCTGCCCGCCTCTCCGCTCTTAACCCGCCACTACCTCATCTGCTGTAAGGATGTAATGATGACTTTACATAACCACGAGTAGTAGTAAAAGTGGCTTTACATGCCAGTGGAAACGTGCAAAGGATTGACATACATTTACTGTGCAACTTGGTGACTTGCCCCTGACGTTCTAAATGATTTACTGCACTTGCGCTTCTTTTCTGTCTTTCCAGAGCGGGAAGAAGACAGTCAAGGCAGTGTTGTGGGTTTCAGCTGATGGACTCAGGGTGGTGGATGACAAAACTAAGGTAAGCAAGCACTTTTCTTCGGCAAGTGTGTCACCTCTTCTCCCTCGTTTCATCCTCCTCTCTGTCTTTCCTTTCCCACTTCATCACTCACTGAGCAACAAGGGAAAAACTGCATGTGTCCTGCTGTCATGTACAGCAAACACCACACAGGTGTTTTATCTGTGTCTTCAATCTCAGCCTCTGCCCACGAATACAGTTTGCAGGTCAAAAGAAGACAGAAATATCTCCTCTCGCTCTCTGGTGCTCTTGGCTTGTCGCCTCTCTACACATCCATCTTTGTGCCATCTTCTTTCTTTTATATGTTCACATTCAGTTAAGACACACTTCCCATCCTCAAACCACCAGTTAAAGTGTCATTCTGTCCCAGTTTGATGACGCCACCTTAAGGCTGAAAACAGAAGGATCCACCATGCAGATGCTCCCAGGCTAGTTTGGGCCTCTATGTGTGTGTGTGTGTGTGTGTGTGTGTGTGTGTGTGTTTCAGAGCTGACATATGTGACTCATGGTTTCTTGCTGAAGGTGCTTAGTGGGGGAGGGAAGATCAAGTAAACACACACACATGCACTTGAGGAGTGTCTGGTGGCTAGGCAGGCCTCCTACAGAGTGAGTGCAGCTCTATTGAAAGCAGAGCAGAATAAAGAGCGGCAGAGAATAGAGAGGAGAGAGCGAGCCCAGTGGAGCAGCCTCTCTCTCTCCGCCGCTCCTTTTTTCTTATGTTTAGAGGCCACACACATGACCCCACCTCTCCCAATCCCTCAGTCCCACTCCTCCTCTCTCCCTCCTCTTTAATCTCCCTCCTGTTTTTCTTTCTGTGATGTATCTCACCAAACATATTAAAGGATAAACCTGGCAATAATACATATTTTTCTTATTGTCAACAAATCCCAAAACCAACATTGAGCTGATCCCATTAACAAGTGCTATTAGTATAGCCAAAGCCTGATGTGTCTTATTCCTCTGTGCCATAGAGCTCCATTCGTGCCCAACAAACAGTAAAAACACCTCAGTGAGCCTCACTGTTACACTGGCTGACATGTCCCTTTATTATGGTGAACATGGATACTGTAGTTTATTTTGAGTCGATCCCACAAACAACCTCCTGCTGCCTGGAAAACTCACCAGCGCACCGAATCTGTGTTAATCCGCAGGTGCATATAGTCCCCAACAGATGCACTATTTCTTCCTGTTTGAGTCTCTTAAAACCTACAGTGCCCTGCTGTGAGGGCACTGTAGGTTTTGGTCGTGGTCAGTTTACTCACTTAGAATAAATGGGCTTGAGTGACGCAGACATGGTGGGAAAGTCTCTCACTCTTCATCATCTTTTGTCCTCAGTTCAGCTTCCATCTACGAATTAGCAAGCACGCCTAATAACGCCTACACAACCATTATTCAAACACTTTCCTGCGATCTTTGAATGTACCACGTGTACGTGTGTGTTCAGAAGAGTTGCAGCTCTGCATGACCTTCATAATGCAGTTTCGGATGAGAGGAACAGTAAAGTCTTTTTTCATACTGAGGGCAGAGAGACATTTGCGTAGATGAGACACTGTGAGTCACAAGATGCTGTGAGTTCTTCTTCTTTTCAGTGATGTAGGGACATGATCTGAGTCAGCCTTGCCCACAAACACACACACACACACACCTCACAGTGGCACAGACACACACATTGCTCTCTGCTCAACCTTTCACCTTGGTACCGGCTCACAATGAATGGGCTGTTATTCTTCCACTCTCTTCTTTTCTCCTCCTTTCCCCACCTCGTCCTCCCTCTTCCTCGCTCCTCATCCTCCCCTCACTTTGTTTTCGGCGACACCGGAGGAGAGGAAGGAAGTGAGTGAGTGGATGAGTGTGTGAACCCTCATTCTCTTTCTTCCCTTTCTTGTCCCTCTCGCCTCTTGTTTTCCTTCTCTTTCTGTTTTCGGTCAGTCAAAGAGGTGAGCCGGGGGCCCCTTAATGTACACAGAGAAAGAGAAGGGCCCCTTTTAGTTTCCTCTGTAGTGACTATGGACACAGAGGCAGGCTGAATAACCCTTTTATAGAAGGAAGGGCAAGTGGTGGAAACATCTCAGAGATGAAAAGAGGGTTCAGTGTCATTAGTCTGCATAGTCACTTTCTTTTCTGTCATTGGTGGATGTGTAAATAGGTTGGAGTGTGAGGGGTTTCATCGGGTTAACCGAGCTTGAAAGCAGTGTGTCAAGTATTGGATCAGTCTACAAGCTGGTGTGCTCAGTATTGAAGCTATATTTCCTGCCTGTCATTGCTAAATTGAAACCGTATCAGATGTGATTTGATGTAATCTACCTGCTGGAACGATTCGATTGACTTGAATTGTATTGTGTGAGCTGTCAGGTGGGATTCTCTCTGACCTCCCCGCGTCTTTTTCTCTGCTTCTCCCTCAGGACCTCATTGTGGACCAGACCATAGAGAAGGTTTCATTCTGCGCTCCTGATCGTAACTATGACAAGGCCTTCTCCTACATCTGCAGAGACGGTACTACCAGACGGTGGATGTGCCACTGCTTCATGGCTCTCAAAGACTCGGTGAGGGGGAAATTAACCTTCCATCTGCCCCTCAGGGACTTTCTCTTTATAGAGAGATAAAGTCCAGATGTCGTATGTGTGGGCTGCCCTCTGTTCCACTAACTTAATACTATCTCTCATTCAGCCTGTTTTTCTGAAGAAATAAATGTGACGAGGCAAATTGGTCATCGCTGCAGCAGGTGCTACTGGAAGTTGAAACCTTTATGAAAAGTTCAACTGCAAATGATTGGTTAGCATGCAAAAAAACTACAGCTCCCATGAAAATGTCACTTTTGTCATCATAACTTGGGTTCGTCCACAAACATAACATCTACCAACAGTCTTTTCTAATCTAATCTAATCTCTATGTCTCTGACTCATAATGAGAAAAACAAAACTATTGAATAAACAACAAAATTATTGTGAACTGCATGACATACTGTTTAAAAGGTCTGTTCCAAGGCTGTATATTTAGTTGTTTAAATTACTACAAATGTCAGTGGGATTTTGAAGGATTATTATTACTTGTGGAACAGAACTTCAACGTTACTGTCGTTCACTTACGCTGACGTTTTTTGCAACTTTATTCAAATTGCCACATGATATTTGCAGTCCTTTAACTTGAAAACTTCTTACAGTAAAACGTACCTGTTGTCGTGTAAAGTCTTGATTGATTGATAAGATTATCACTTAGTTGATGAACAAAAAGTGATAAACAAGATTAGTGTTTACTAGTTGATCACTTAAGTCATTATCAAGCAAAAATCACATATTTTTCTTGTTCAAGCTACTAAGATGACGATTTTGTGATTTCCTCAGTTATACGATTAGTTTTAGACTCTTTAGACACTTTTTTACATTGTATACACAAACATATAATCAGTTAATAGAAGTAAATAGAATGATCAATGATGAAAAACAGCCATTAGCTTCAGCCATGTATCATTCAGACACATCAACCCGTGCAGTGCAGATGTGGTGGGAAATTAAATGCCCATGAACTGGATCCATTGAGTTGTATTTTTTGTAGTTGTTGCAGCTAGTGTGATTTTTAACCTTTGCTGTTCCCATTTGACTGACCTCGGTATGAGGAGGTTGTAATGTAAAGACAGCTGCAGTAGACCCAGCGCTGTCATGATGCGTTGTGGTTTCAAGCCCATGGTGGTTTCATCATCTTAGACCGTGAGTTGGATTATTTATGTGGACAGAAGAGAGCGCAGCACAGACCTGTGGGATTAGGAGAGGGGATTAGACAGAAGCCTCTGGGGTTATCTGTCCATCTCTGTCTGTCTCTGTTTCCACCACACTCTGCATGTCTCTGTCTGCTCATTCTAAACTGGACGGTCTCTTCTGTAGCGGTCATGGCTGTCTATAAAGAGAAGAGGAGTGAAGAAAGGCAGGAAGGGCGTCAGAAAGGTGGAGGGAAAGTAGGATTGCAAACGGCAGCCTGGAGTTAGTTGCATTCTTTGCCAAGGAGCATGAACTCATGTTGACAACGGAAGAGATTTGAGGTTGATAATTGCATCCTAATCCGATCTTCACTGTGACGGCCGTATTTTATGTAAATGTATGAACTTGATTTGAAGGTTGACATGAGGGACAATCACACATGTTGCACATAAACATTTATAAAACCTCTGTAGAAAAAAAAACGGTCAGTACAGCTGACAATGAAGACTGTTGATGGTCTAAAATCCATCAATCCAGGTCAAGTGTGTATATATGACCTTTAAACTGCGTGTTATATTGACTGTTTTTTGCTCCACCAGGGAGAGAGACTGAGCCATGCAGTTGGCTGTGCCTTCGCCGCCTGTCTGGAGAGGAAGCAGCGCAGGGAGAAGGAGTGCGGCGTGACGGCTTCCTTTGACGCCAGTCGCACCTCGTTTGTGCGTGAGGGCTCCTTCCGCGCCAACTCCTCCTGCAGCCAGCAGGGCAGCAGCAGCGAGCGAGATGACAAGCTGCCGGACAAGAAGAAGGGTAAGACGATATTTCAAAAAGTGTGCACACGGACTCAGACGTGTCTTTCAAGTACTGCTCATACAGCTGGAGCTGTGAGTTGGTCCTCAAGCACATACTGAGCAAATTTACTTTACTTTAGATCTTCAATAGATCATGTGCGACAGTTATATGCCTTGAACAGAAATGACCACACACCCACTTCCTCCTCCAGAGCAACCTTGTGTAATCCCAGCCCTCCCACCTGGCACCGCCTCCCCACCCGAGGGTGCGGCGTCCCCTATGGAGCGGCCAGAGCCTGGCGGGCCTCACGCCATCCCTCGCCGCCACGCTCCCATCGAGCAGCTGGTGCGCCAAGGCTCGTTCCGAGGATTCCCCGCCCTCAGCCAGAAGAACTCTCCGTTCAAGAGGCAGCTGTCACTCCGCCTCAACGACCTGCCATCAACTCTGCAACGCAAGACTGATTTCCAGGCCAAGAACCCTGGTGAGTTGAGAAGTGGGACTCACAAATGCTGATGAAGGGGGCCTGCTGACCTTCTGACCCTCGAAACTTCTGTTTACTAGGATCCCAACCTTTTACTGTTTGGGATCTGTTAATTAGGTTCAACTGGTATGGTGAATAAGATGGGGTTAGGGACTGTATGAACATTATTGGTGGGTGTGGAGGTCAGAAAAAGGGGATTGTTGTGTATTTTTGCACAGAGAGGTTTAATTTATGTGTCACTTCAGCCTTCCCTAGTGTGTAGAGTATATGAGTATAAACATATATATTAAAAGATTGTCATGTTATTACATTTTCCATCAGGCTCCAGTTTGGCATTTTTGACCCCGATCTGAAGACGTCTGACCATATTACAGAATAAACCTGCAAATCCCAGATGCATTTGCAGTTTTCATACAGACAAGTTGTAATTCTTCAGTTTAATCCCGTCGCTTGCCTTCCATTGAACAGGCCAAGCTAAAAGGCAGTGCTGTGAAGTGCTGTTATTATTGCCATCAGTGCCAGCGCTGATGGCTAGGCATGTGTGGCCCTGAAAGCTCTTGGCTTTTTACTAAAGACAATTAATAATAACTGACTTACCCCTCGCAGGTTGATGTGTACACACACACACAGGAACACACACATAGACACGCTCACTCTGTGTGGTGCCACAGGATCAGAGTGCTCAGTAGCAAGGCTGATTATAGTCATTAAGAGAGATGAGAGAGTTGACTGGGGGACTCCTCTGCCTGGAATACTAAACCACAACATTTAACTCCCGCTCTCTGCACTCTATGTCTCATATTCACTCCTTTCATTTCCATCTCTTATTACCTGATTGTTAGCGTGTATCTCCAGTGTTGATGCAGTTTGTATCCCACAGTATGCACACTGCTCTCACTCCCTGTAACACACACATATACACTAAACAGTAGCAGCCAAGTGCACTGCCTCCCTGCTCCCTTGTGACTCCCTGAACAATATGTGTATTGATTTGTGCGGTCGATCAGCTGTCCTGGTTAGCCTGCAAGCCCTCAAACCTGCTCTGAGAGAAACTCACATACACATGTGGTATAGACACACATGCAAAGTGCTTAGAGTGCGGGGCATTGGCAAGAGTAGGGAAAGAGAAGGATGGCAGAACAAAGCGCAGAGGAACCTTGAATGGGACCCTACACATGCCTCCAGCACCCTCTGTACCCTCCAACATAATTCAAGGCCTGTAGCCACACAGCGCACTCAGCTGAGAGAGACATACTGTACATATACTAAAAGAGCCACAGCACAAATGCTTGATGTTGGCCCCACAATGACCCCATCTGTGTGCACTTTAATCCCACTCCTCTGTCCAGTCGTTCCTCTGCACGTGCGACTTATTAACGCAGTATGAAAAAAGTCACCAAACTCCTCTTTGTCAAGTGCTGTGGACAGCCCTGCGTGCTGGACGGGGACAGCCAAAACAGGAAGGATGAGGGAGTGGAGGAGAGCAGGAGGGAATAGAGGAAGAAACAAAATTCCTCAGTCTCTGAGGGCTTCGTTGTGAAGGGAGAGACCGGGGAACAAGGAACGGGGAATTAGATATGATATCTATTTATATCTGCGGTCTGAGCAGGAGAGGTTTAAAGCTGTAGTCCAAACCAAAGTCAGACGGGAACAATATGCCGCCTAATCCCTCACTGGTCGGATCAGTTACAGTTGGTTTAAAAACGTGGATAAGCTAAGCCAAATTCACCTCTGTCTGAGTCGTCCCCGCGCGAGACACACAAGGCATGGACGAAACGGGCTGGAGTGTCTGTGGAGTGTAATGCTACACAGTTTGGCTTGTCCTGTAAACGTTGTTGTGACTGACTATGAACATTGTTATGTTTAATAAAAATGCCCTGATTAACACAATGCCATGTTTGTCTTGAGAATCTGTTTTTGATGCTTTTTCGGTCAACAGCATCAAAGTCTCCATCTGCTCCAGTTTCTATGCTTTTGGACCTGTTATACAAATGAATAAATTGTTTTTCTCCCTCTTTTTGTTTGTTTGTCCCTCTACTCAATCCTCTCCTTCTCCCATTCCACCTCCTCTTATTTTCCTTACTGCCATTGTCTATCTACCCCCCCCCCACTGTGTTTCCCTTTCTTGCTAGTACCAGAGATGGATATGGGGCTGCCAGGTGAGGGAGACAGCAGTATTAACGCCCTGTGTTGCCAGATCAACACCTCCTTCACCAAACCATCGGATGAGCTTTTCTCCAACCCCTCTTTGTCTACAAATGGCCCTCCAACCTGCACTGTGCCCCCTGTCCTGCCTCCGCCACCTGCACCAATGCAGGGTAAGCATCAGATCAATAGGAATGTTGACAGTCTGAACTGAACTGGTAAGGAAATGATTAAACTTACTTTAAATCTTTAATTTTACCCCTGCAGCCACTTCATCCTGGGTGCAACCAGAGCCTCCACTCCACTCTCCTCCTCCGGTTTCTGCGGCGATGCAAATGCAGAGTGGACACAGGCGCACACCCTCCGAGGCTGAGAGATGGCTGGAGGAGGTCTCCAAGGCTGTCAAGGCACAACAGACCCCACCCCCAGGGCCCACCATCCCCACCATCCCTGGACCACCTTCCATGTCGAGTCAGCAGATGTCCAGTCAGGCAGCCATATCAGCCGCCCCAATGTCCACTGTCCCTCTGCCCCTTGGCACCATTTCCAAGCCTCTCATCTCGGGCCCCTCTGCTCTCTCAAATCAGGCCCCGATGCCCCTCCCACCCATGTCAATATCATCAGTTCCTCTAATACCAGGCCCTCCAGTGTCAGGCCCCCCTATGTCTCTACCTTCCATGTCCATTCCGACGATGTCCGGTCCGAGCATGTCTGGGGCCCCCATGATCCAGCCTTCTCTTCCCGGGCCCCCAGGCTCCCTTCCAAGCTCCATGCAGCCCTTCCCCTTGGCTTTCGATGCCACTCCAGCCCCTGTTGGAATGTTTGCCAGCCAGCCTGTCCAACCTGCATTCGTGCCCATGCAGACCTACATGCCAGGCCTGGCCAGCAGTATGACCTATCCCAATGCCAGCGTGCCTGTGGTGGGCATCACACCATCACAAATGGTGGCCAATGTCTTCTGCACCGCTACAGGCTCATCTGGTGCAGGTGGAGCCATGGGCTCGGCTGGAGGAGCACCCAAAGTGGGAGCACTTGGAACAGTCGGGCCGCACCATTGTCACCCAGGAGCACCTGGTGCAATTGGGCACGCTGGAGGGTTTTCCACACCGCCATTCTCTTCCACTCCGCCACTATCAACAGCCATTAATGGCCTCCCACCACACAGCAGCATCATGATGGACCTCCAGAATGGGACCAACAGTGGTGGCAACGGTGGCAGCAGTAGCAGCTGGCCGCCAGAGGGCAGCCAGCTTACGGCTCCAGCAGCCAGTGACAGCCAAGACGATGATCGTTTTGAGGCCAAGTGGGCAGCGCTGGAGGCCAAACCAGCGCCTCAGCAGCCAGGGAATAAGGCACCAGCTGCAGCAGCCAACCCATTTTCCAACAATCTTCAAAAGACTTTTGAGATTGAGCTTTAAGCCAGAGTTGGCATCCAAAAGCGGTAGCTCTAGTCCTGGAGTTAAAGCCTGAGAAAGCCGGGCACTTATTCCAGCATCTCTGCTTAGAACAGGATGCTGGCCCTTAAAGTTAGCCTAGCATCTGACCTGTGGCAGCCTAGCAACATGCTAAAAGCTCTCATTGGAGTTACGATGATCTTAATTGCTTTCTTTACACTCCCACGAGAGCTTGGGAGGTAGTTGGCAGATTGCTGGGCTGCCACTGGAGGATCGGGTCTCTAGCTCACTAGACTTGATGGACTGAATCCTTCCGCTCCATCTGCAATCCACTTCCCTGCTTTCACTTCTCCACTCTGGCTTTACTTTACCTGCTGCAAGTCCCTGGATGTACTGTATGTGCCCCCTGAGGACGCTGTGGGGGACACAGCTCAGTGGTTTCTTTCTTCAAAAGGGGACTCCACTCGGTTGCATTCCAAGCCCGTGAGATGTTTCCTTTTTCTGGTGGAGATCTTGGTGGAGAATTTAGCGGATATGGCTACCTTACAAGACATGTGGAGAAGCAGAGGAGTGAACTGTTGACTCGTGATCAGACTGATGCTGATCTTAGCCAAGCACAGCAAAAGTTTGGATACCTGAAAGGACTAGCCAATGATGTAAGACCCAACTCTACCAATTCAAAAGGACTTACTGACTAATAGTAGAGATTTATGGCCAAAATTATTTTATTTATTGTATTTCATTTTTTTATTTTAGCAAGTCATATATGCTTAAAAAACACATTTTTAAAGCAGCGTTTCAGGAGCGTTTTACATCCCCTATATTTATTTTTGTTGAAACGTAAAGAGGAGGGAAACCACAGGTAGCAGACAGGTAACAGATTTGACTGGGCAGCAGTAGAGGGAAACTGAGTCATGTGACAGGAACCAAACAGCAAGGGCCGACAGTGCAGCGGCGTGTCGTGCAACATGTGAGACAGGAAGTGTATATAGCGGCATGTTTCTTCCGTTAGCCCTCACGTATGTACACTCCATTGCTGGTGAGGCCAGTTGAGTCACTATGGCTTCTCTTTGGCTCTGTAGCCCATTTCTCTTGCTAAAGCCCCCCCATAACGGGTTACTGGGACATGAAAAATCGCTTCAGGATATCCAGCACACGGACACTCTGGACAATACAGCACAATAGTCCTTTGGACTCCATGTTCTCCAGACAAATCCAAGGAACTTCACAACTCAGTGGAAAAAAAAACACTCTACAACACTGTGCAACTGCTTGAAAAAATGATGCACTACATTCCAACATTCATAAATCCTCTAATGTGTCGAAACACAGGGTATCTCCTCATCACGTACAGTATGATTGTGTGTTCTCCTCTATGTACCACTGTATCAGCTGCAGTTGTACTGCACTCATTACAGATTTTGGGATTGATGATGAGAGGTGAAAAGAGAAGAGGAACATGGGCAGGCATAGAGGCATGAACAATAAAAGAACGAAGAGAAATAAAGGATGATTGCATGATGCAGAACTATTGCGGACATTTGATTTGCAGATTAAGAGAAAGAGAAAAGATAGAACAGTGGTAGAATAGATTGCTAGAGGACAGAAGGATGTGTATGTGAGAGACTGAAGGAGAGAATGGAGTTATACCTTTAAACTAATGAGATGGAGGAAGTCTGAAGAGAGGAAAATGAGATGAGATATTAAAAAAGAGTTCAAAGTGAGAAAGTATTGAGAGCAAAGACACATTCATCATGTAGCTTGTTGTTGCATCTTTTTGTCTCAAGGCCAAGCCACTTCCTTTTCAGCATCACGTTCCTCAACTCCTAAAACCTCACCAACAACACATTTGATCATATTTTTTAAAAATGTTGCTTATTATATAATTACAGTCTCATAAGCAAGTTTTTTTTTTTACAAGTATGTGCAACTCCCGATATAGTTAACTCTTCAATAATGTCAACAAAGCTTTGTTTTAACGTGCAGCTTCTGGCATGATTCATACAAGTTCAGGTCTGTTCAAGATGAACCATCACAAAGTAGAGATGATCTTTATAGAAGGGCTTTTCCTTGTGACGTGTAACGAACAGGTGGTGTCTGTATGTTCTATAAAAACTGTAATCTGACCAGAGATGCTGCTGTTATGTTCCTTGGCAATTGAATTGTGTGGATATGGACAGCCACTGATTAGGTTTCCTGCTCATTAAATCCCCACAGTTTAATTAGCTTGTTGGGTCTCTTCCTGTGGCAGCGATCCCGTCTGATAGGCTGCCTTCTCAGAGAACTTGAATTTATGTGCCACCGGCCTATACCATCTCGGGTCCGCCCACTGTTTTCTCCTCTGTTCTTGGACAAATCAATATTTCTTCCTCACCAAAAAAAAAAAAATTAAAATTGCTCTCTCTGCTCTCCTGTCTCTGTAAGACAAGGCTGATCCACTCATGAAATCAATGCTTTTGTTTCATTAAAAATATATTTTAGCCCTTGACTCTTGTTTGCACGCCCCACCAAATTATAAATGTAGGTTAATTGTGTTCCGCGTTAAAGCAAACTAAATGACCTCATAAACTTGATTGTAAAACCATAGTTTAGTGATGGTAACAAAGCAAACCAGTGGAATTTATTTTTAATCTTTATTTACAGAATTTTTGTATTTAAACCTACATATTTGTATTGTAATTACATTGTACAAAAGATAAATAAAGTAATATAATATTACCTCTGCTCATGTTTTGCAGCTTTTCACAGACAACTACTTATTTTTCTTTTCTCTCTTCCATCATTCCTTTTATGACCTTTCGATTCTTTCATTATTATTATCTCTCCATCCTCTATGCTCAGCTTCCAGGATTTCAACTGCTGTCTCTCGTTATTGATCTGACTCTTTTTACTTTTCATCTTTTTTTTGTATGTTTCCATCCAGTTGAGCGAATGCAAGGCAGATTTTCACAGAGTTACATGTGAAACGTTTCCGTCACCTGGATTGCAGCAGGTTAAACAGCTTCCTGAATGTCTTTAAAACACGGAGGAGGGCCGTAAAAGCCTTTAAAGTGATCGTGTTGTGATGTGGGAGAAATTATTTTGGGCGCCCCTGGTTGCGGAAGTAAAAGTCCTTTTTTCCCACAGACAATGTTAAAGCACTTCTACTGCTTGGATGGACACGAAACTCTGCCGGGAAAAACCATCAGTGAAAAAGATTAAGAAAATATCTGATTACTGTGTCCATAAATTCTTTGTGGTTAACTATGACTCCAAAGGCACGTTATGGCAAGAAACATCCAATCACGGAGCTTAAAATTCTGTTAGGTGTGAAACTAAACTTAAAAACACAAAGAGCATCTTAAATCAACTCATTTGAATTCATAGGAAACACTTGCTGTGTTACACCGATCTGTTGCATCAGATTCTGTGACCCTAAAGACTACGTGTCTATGGTAGGACCCCCTAACCCTCACCTTAACCTTGCATTCAGGTCACAGAATCTGTTGTATCCTCAGAACCAGGGACCCAATTCACAACTCTAGTTTGGAAGATTTGTTCGCTTTTCATATTTAAGAAATATGAAAGAGGACAGCGAATAAGCAAATGTCCTAAAATGATTCCTTTCAAGTTATTAATGCTGTTTAGTGTCAGTCACAGTGTGGTCGTTCACTTGCATCCAAAGACAAAAACAAAGAGCTGTGGTGACAGATTGAAGCATTTGACACTTCATGACCTTATTGTACTTATTCCTCTCCTTCCATCTGTACCTTGTCTCTCTCCTCTCAGTGCAGTCCCCCGACCTCCCAGCTCCTGGATGTAACTGCTGTCTAACCAGCACTATCCTCCAGTCGCTCGGGCTGAGCGGTGCCGCTGCTGCAGCTCAGGTCACTAATGGAACGAGACAAGGCCTCTTTTCTTCTTAAGGGCCGTGAGAAACAGGGCGGATAGACGCACACACACACTGAGCTCTTGAGTGGTGGTAGCAGTAAGTCTCACCCGGCCATTGTCCTCTGATCTGAGGACAGAGTAAGTGAGTGTGTGTTGCAGAGGAGTCAAACGGGGAAGATCAGCAGAGCTCCGTAGCTGTGGTAAAACTCCAGTGGACAGACGTTTGTTTTCTAGTGCTGCTGGATGCATGTTTCAGCATCGTCTTTGATCCACGTCACTGTGATTCATTCAATGTGCATCATGCTGCAGTTACATGAAAGTTACACCAAAGTCAATGTTAACAAGGCCAAATTAGAGGATTTCATGTTTTGTATGTTCTTTGATCGGGCCTGTCTTTGTTTTATTTTAATCAATGTTTCTCAGATGCTTTGGCACAGTCGTTGACTGAAAATCGATATTCTCTAAACACTGTGTGCAGATCTATAGTTCTTTTCCTTATAACAGTTTGTGCATTTCTTGCTGCTGTCACACACAGTTTAAAGCAAAAATATATTCAGTTTATCCAGTCATGCATTAGCCTCCAAATCAATTACACTGCTTTTGTAATGATCTGCATAACTCAGACGTATTCATTTGCATGCTCATCCCCACTGTTGCAATACTAGTTTTTTACAGTTGCTAACTCACATGTCTCTAGTTTTGTATTGCATTAATTATGATATGTAAAAATGGCAAAAAAAGAAAGCCTACTGATGCATATTTAAACATTTTTGATTCATGTATGTGACATATACCCCTACTACTAAGTACTAGCAGTACTATGGTTAAACAATCCATGCAAGTGACGTTGTTTTTAAATACATAGAGAAATGTGAGTTAGCTATGGTAAAGAAGTGTAAAGCCACAGTCTCTCAAACACAAAATGTTTCAGAGGTTTCAGCAATCTGCTATTGCCATTAAAAGAAGTGATAACAAATTCATCTTTACAGTGAATTCAATTACCAACATGTTCATCCTCCAAGTCTAGAGCAACTCATGACATGTTGTCAAATTTAGTTTACAGGGGCATTTCTCAAATATATATTTACACCTACAGGGAGCAAACTGAGTCTTATGTAGGTGCCACAGCCAATGGACATGGAGAAGAAGACATCATAGAGGGACAACGGCCCAGTCAAACAGAAGGGAGGACGTAAAATCCTTCTCTACATGCATTGGTTGCATTGAACAGGGGTGTAGCACTGGGGAGAATTACTACATGTAGGAGAAATGTCACTGTTCTGACTTGAGCCATTATAAAGGGACATGCTTGTTATTTTGGTGGCTGTTCATTTTGAACATGCACAAACAGTAAATGAAACCACCTTCATGTTATATTCAACGCTGCTCAGCCACAGCGTCTCCACCTACTGTACTTGTGCACTGTGCATTGTATTGTACAGTAAGGTTGGCTGCAACAGCCCACATTGGAGATGGGGATGCTTGGTTGCCATGGCTACACACTGGAAGACTAATTTGTAACAGCTGAAAAGTGCTGTAGATGGCAAAAAAGTGACTCCTGTATGCAAAAATTAAAGTGCCAGAAGAAATTATAGCAGCTGAAAATTCAATATCATCTTAATGGATTCTTAGGGCAGGTAGGACAAACGTGTGTGTGTGTGTGTGCGTGCGTGCCTGCTTGCGTGCGTGCGTTGGAGGGCGTCCCCTGTTCTTTATTTGTGTTTTATAGGCCTGTGTTCTGCACATACAGTAGCCGGGGCACAAATTCAAAGTGTGTGTGTATTATGGTCATTCAGAATAGGTTCCTTCAAGCTAACCATGCACCAGGGTGTGTGTGATTTTTGTGTGATGTGACTCGTTGCAGCTAATACTAGCAGACAGGCAAGGATCTTTGAGCGTGTGGATGGAAAACATTACTGTGGGCTACGTCGTTTCACTTCCAATTAGTGCCCCTTCTCTCTCTCTCTCTCCCTCCCTCTCTCTTCACTGCTTTTAATGGATGTCTGAAAAATGAAAGTTGTTGCCGCCTCCAACTTTTTGCATCGCTTTGTGCATGTGCACGTGTAATTAAACAGAGATGGAAAGGAAGGATGTGCCTTAGTGTGTGATATGTGTGATATATGATGTGCGTGTCTGTCTGTGTTATGGCAGAGTCCGACAGCAGGATGAGCACAGACTTAGTGATTGGGTTTGTGTAATGGACCATGCCTAGATTGCCAGATCAGCAATGGATAATGCATCCATGCTACACACACCATATATACACAACCATTTATCCTTTTTATCGCTACTTCATCACTTAAAGGTACAAACACACACACACACTGCATCATATATATATATATATGCTTTTTCTGTGAAATCTGCTGATATTTCCTGCATTTTAAGTGACATATCAGAAATTATTTCAACTTGTACTCCTGCACTCTATCTCTGTCTCTCACACGCAAACTGGTCTTTTGCTGCTAATTGCAATGGATATAATGTTGGCAATGTGACCTTGCAGGTCTTGAAGCTAGGAGGAAGCAATTACATTGATTAATTGCATGTGTTTGCTATTGATTAGTGCAGCAGTATTATTCCGTACACAGCTGGCTCCAGCAGCGTGACAGGAGCAGTAACGTAAATGTTGAGGCTACGGCTTGAAAGAAGTGAAGCAGTGATCCATTTTAATGCTCGTTTCTGAGCAAACAGGCCATGACAAGCTTCCATGAAGGGGTTGCATGCATGCTGTGTGTGTGTGTGTGTGTGTGTGTGTGTGGAAATAAGTAAACATCAAGAAATACTGACTTTGGCCCTCAGGGTTGAAGGAACCTCAAATGTCAAGGCAAGGGCTGATGCATACACATCCTCTGCACACACACGCATGCACTCACTCTCTCATACACACACACACACACACAGAATTCTAATAATTCTGCCTTTCTTGTGGTGGTTGGTATTGTCTGTGCTGTTAATTTGAAGGTCCACTTCCTGTGTTCTGTTGTGTTGGCTGTAACTTTACGTTTTGTTTTCCTGAGGCTCCCTTCCCCCCCCGATGCGTCGAGGAGTGATTGGGCACACCTGAGTTCACTTCCTGAAATTAGGACGCCTATTTAACCTCTGCGGAGACGCTCCTCGACGCCAGAGTATACTTCCACGTACCGTGGTATCAGTTGGTCTCAAGTCTCTTGTGGTATAGTACTTGTTGATATCTCGTTAAACCTTTTTGGAGTAATCGTTTGTCTCTTCTCTTTTCGTTCCAGTGCCTCCCATGCCCACACAGCCCAGCACCCTCTGGACCTCTCTGAGTTTGTGTTTGTTTGGACCTCACGCTGCCAGCGACTGTTTGAGTTATTGCCTTTCTAGTGAAAATAAAACTTTTGTTAACCTTCTCCGTTTCCGCTCCTGGGTCTCTCTCTGCACCCGCCGTCACAGAATACTCTGGCCACACATGGACCCAGCGGATTCGGACCCCTTTCGAGCGGCGCTCGCCCATCAAGGACTACGTCTCGGCCAGCACGAGGACATGCTGCGGGGAGTAATGGAGGCAGTACAAGGTCTCAGCGTCCAAGTCCGTGACCTCACCGCTTACCTCAGCCGCACGGACACCCGTGGCTCTCCTTCCTCCCCAAGTCCCACACCAGCGCCACCCCCACCGGCAACCGCTGCAGCCCAATCTACCTCTCTGTCTGTCTCTCAGCGTGAGCCGTATGTGCCGGCCCCCGAACCCTTTTCAGGTGAAGTTGGTAATGCTGGGGGGTTTATCTTGCGCTGTTCACTAGTATTTGATCAACAACCCCTTAGTTATCCTTCTGATAGAGCTAAGATAGCTTATACAGTTAATTTGTTACGGGGCAGGGCAGCGCAGTGGGCTACAGCGTTATGGGAACAGCACTCCCCCATTCTCTCGTCTTTCGACAGTTTCTCGAGGGAACTTAGTCGTATTTTTGATCATTCACGACAGGGGCAGGAAACTGCTAAACGCCTATTCTCCTTGGCGCAGGGAGCGAGATCAGTGGCAGATTACTCTATTGACTTCCGTATCGCAGCTTCAGAGAGCGGGTGGGGGGAGTTAGAGCTACGAGGTGTTTTCTTACGGAGTCTTTCTAGTGAGTTAAAGGACGAATTAGCTTCCAGAGATGAACCCGATTCCTTAGAGTCATTAATCTCCCTCGCCATACGCATAGATAACCGCTTGAGAGAAAGACAGAGAGAGAAAGCCCAGACTCGCCTCTCTCATGTTCACGAGCCAGCTTCCCTCGCTCCCCCTTCAGCCAGTGGCGGATCCTCCGGCCACTCCGCTGCTCCCTCCACGTCCTCCTCTCACCCTTCGGAGCCCATGCAGTTGGGTCGGACCCGTCTCCACCCTAGCGAGCGGCAGCGACGTTTCAACCAGCGGCTCTGTATCTACTGTGGCCAGGGAGGTCATTATCTCGCTAACTGCCCTCAGACGCCAAAAGGGCAGGCTCACCCGTGACGGAGAGCGCACTGGTGAGTCAGACATCCCCTAATATCAGCTCTCCCTCCCGCATTACTGTTCCCTCCTGTCTGCTTTGGGGTCGTGAGTCTCTTCCCATAAGAGTTCTGATCGACTCAGGGGCAGACGAGAGTTTCATCCACACCGAACTAGCCACCCAGCTTAAGCTCCCCCTTGAATCCCTCCCGGTGCCCAGAAATGTAACCGCCTTAGACGGCCGACGTATAGCTCAGGTCACTCAACGTACGCTCCCTGTCACGCTCATAATTTCCGGGAATCATAGAGAAGACATCCAATTCTTCGTCATTCCTTCTCCTCAGATCCCCCTGGTGTTGGGCCTCCCCTGGTTGCTTAAACATAACCCCCAGATAGACTGGACTACTGCCAGTATCACCACCTGGAGCCCATTCTGTCATGCCCACTGTCTTCGTTCGGCCAACCCCTTTTCTTCACGTGTTTCTCCACCACCTCCCACGCCCCCTGTCCCTACCTCCGTGCCTCCCGAGTACCATGACCTAGCCCCGGTGTTCAGTAAAGAGTTGGCCCTGTCCCTGCCTCCTCATCGCCCTTACGATTGCTCCATAGACCTCCTCCCTGGTGCCCCTCTCCCTTCGAGTCGCCTGTATAACCTGTCACGCCCCGAAAAGGAAGCCATGGAGACATACATACAGGATTCCCTAGCCTCTGGACTCATCCGCCCCTCCTCCTCTCCGTTAGGGGCAGGCTTCTTTTTCGTTAAAAAGAAGGATGCCTCCCTTCGCCCCTGCATCGATTTCCGTGGACTCAACGACATCACCGTTAAGAACAGGTACTCTCTCCCTCTCATCGACCCCTCCTTTGAACCACTCTGCTCCGCCACCATCTTCTCCAAACTAGATCTCCGTAACGCTTATCACCTCGTCCGGATAAAGGAGGGTGATGAGTGGAAGACAGCTTTCAACACACCGTTAGGTCATTTTGAATATCTTGTCATGCCCTTTGGTCTCACTAACGCCCCCGCAGTCTTCCAGGCTCTCATTAACGATGTCCTCAGAGACATGTTAAATCGGTTTGTTTTCGTTTATTTAGATGACATATTGATTTTCTCTCGAGATTTAGAGGAACATAGGCAGCATGTCAGACTAGTGCTTCAGAGACTTCTTGAGAATAAACTGTATGTTAAAGCGGAGAAGTGCGAATTTCATTCTGACTCAGTGAGCTTCCTAGGCTACATCATCGCCAAGGGTCAGCTAAGACCCGATCCTGCCAAGATCCAAGCTGTCACGGATTGGCCCGTCCCCACCACCCGGAAGGAGCTGCAGAGGTTTCTCGGCTTCGCTAACTTCTACCGCAGATTCATCCGTGACTACAGTAAGGTAGCTCTTCCCCTCACTAGACTTACTTCTGTTAAAATCCCCTTCCTGTGGTCTCCTGATTCCCAACAGGCTTTCGCCCAGCTTAAGGCACTGTTCACCTCCGCCCCAGTGCTCAAACACCCCGATCCCGCCCATCAGTTCGTGGTCGAGGTGGACGCGTCCGACTCCGGTGCTGGTGCCATCCTTTCCCAGAGAGACCCTCAGACTCACAAACTTCATCCCTGTGCTTTCTTCTCTCGCCGCTTATCCCAGGCCGAGCGGAACTATGACGTCGGGAATCGAGAGTTGCTGGCTGTGGTTTGGGCTCTTCAAGAATGGAGGCACTGGCTGGAGGGTGCTACGGTTCCCTTTTTGATCTGGACTGATCATAAGAACCTCGCCTACTTACGCACCGCTAAGAGGCTGAATCCCCGCCAAGCCAGATGGGCTCTGTTCTTGAGCCGGTTCAACTTCACCCTCTCCTATCGCCCCGGTTCCCGTAACACTAAGCCCGACGCCCTGTCCCGTCTCTTTGCTCCTCCCTTGGACTCGGAACATCAGGATGTCATCCTCCCGCCGGCTTGCATCGTGGGGATGGCTACATGGGAGATCGAATCCCTCGTGCTCAAGGCGCAGAAGCAACAACCGGACCCGGGTTCCGGTCCCCCCGGTCGCAAGTTTGTCCCGGATTCTGTCCGATCGCAAGTCCTCCAGTGGGCTCACTCCTCTAGACTTACCTGTCACCCTGGTTTCAACCGCACTCTTCAGTTCCTCCGCCAGAGTTTTTGGTGGCCCAGGATGTACCGTGACACCCGTGCGTTTATTGCCGCTTGCTCTGTCTGTGCCAGGGGAAAAGCTTCTCATCATCCCCCTGCGGGGTTACTGCACCCCTTGCCCGTCCCAAGCCGCCCATGGTCACACATCGCCGTGGACTTTGTTACTGGTCTTCCTCCATCTGAAGGTAACACTGTCATTCTAACTATTGTCGATCGCTTTTCCAAGTCTGTGCATTATGTTCCCCTGCCTAAACTGCCTTCTGCCCTCGAGACTGCTAGTCTACTCGTGTCTCATGTGTTCAAGCTTCACGGTATTCCCCTCGACGTGGTTTCTGACCGGGGTCCACAGTTCGCTTCCCAGGTGTGGCAGGAGTTCTGTAAGGCGGTGGGGGCCACGGCGAGTCTGTCCTCTGGTTACCATCCCCAGAGTAACGGCCAGACAGAGCGAGCAAACCAACATCTGGAGTCCGCTCTTCGCTGCGTGGCTGCTCATCATCCCGTCTCTTGGAGCACTCACCTGCCTTGGATTGAATATGCCCACAACTCCCTCTCCTGTTCGGCCACAGGTATGTCACCGTTTCAGTGCTGTCTGGGTTATCAACCCCCCTTGTTTCCCGAGCAGGAGACTGCGGTGTCCGTCCCCTCTGTGAAGGAGCACCTCCGGAGGATTAAGGAGGTATGGCAGTCGGCCAAAGCTGCTCTCACTCGCTCCACGGAGAGGAACAGACGGCTGGCCGATGCTCACCGCGTCTCCGCCCCCGAGTACCGACCGGGTCAGCAGGTGTGGTTGTCGTCACGGGATCTTCCGTTGGATGTCGAGTCACGTAAGCTCTCTCCCCGTTTTGTCGGCCCATTCGAGGTGTTGAAGGTCATTAACCCGTCTGCTGTCAGGCTCAAACTACCAGACTCTATGAAGGTCCACCCCACCTTCCATGTTTCTCTGTTGAAGCCGGTGCGTTCCAGCGAGCTCAGCCCGCCGTCCGCCGCCCCGCCTCCCCCCCGCCTCATTGACGGTCACCCCGCCTACACGGTGTCACGGATATTGGATGTCCGTCCACGCGGTCGTGGTTTCCAGTTCTTGGTGGATTGGGAGGGTTACGGTCCGGAAGAGCGTTCCTGGGTCTCCAGGGGGCTCATTCTGGATGACTCTCTCCTTCGGGACTTTTATGCCGCTCACCCGGACAAGCCGGGTAGAACGCCGGGAGGCGTTCGTTGAGGGGGGGGTACTGTGGTGGTTGGTATTGTCTGTGCTGTTAATTTGAAGGTCCACTTCCTGTGTTCTGTTGTGTTGGCTGTAACTTTACGTTTTGTTTTCCTGAGGCTCCCTTCCCCCCCCGATGCGTCGAGGAGTGATTGGGCACACCTGAGTTCACTTCCTGAAATTAGGACGCCTATTTAACCTCTGCGGAGACGCTCCTCGACGCCAGAGTATACTTCCACGTACCGTGGTATCAGTTGGTCTCAAGTCTCTTGTGGTATAGTACTTGTTGATATCTCGTTAAACCTTTTTGGAGTAATCGTTTGTCTCTTCTCTTTTCGTTCCAGTGCCTCCCATGCCCACACAGCCCAGCACCCTCTGGACCTCTCTGAGTTTGTGTTTGTTTGGACCTCACGCTGCCAGCGACTGTTTGAGTTATTGCCTTTCTAGTGAAAATAAAACTTTTGTTAACCTTCTCCGTTTCCGCTCCTGGGTCTCTCTCTGCACCCGCCGTCACATTTCTTTGGCATTTCTGGCAGGCCAAACTGTGGCACCACTGCAGTTTCTTCTGTCACTATAGACCCATTAGAAAATGTTGACTCCCAGCAGAGTTATGGGCAGAAATGCTGTGATTGGCCCATCAGATATTAAGATTGAGATTACAGATGGTTGGTAAAGGTTTGGTGTGGTTCAGGACTGAGAAAGTACAAAGGCAAGACTACCATCTTTGCCCAGAGCTGCAGTCCAGACACACACACACAAACACACACACAGTGTCAGCTTCTACCACCCCCTGCCAGCAGCTGTCACTCATCAGCGCTGGGTGCCAGAGAGGACCAGAGCCAGTCTGCTCTCACTCACCCATTGTTTGCTTTGCTAAAATCATCCAAGCAGTGATGTAAATCCTCTACTTAGTATACCGAAAGAACAGAGAGGGCTTTCCCGTATGCTGTGTTATGCCTAATAAGCCTAAAGGAGATGAAAATGACAAGTCTTCAAAATTTAGTCATCAGAGTGCTTATTCACAGCCTTAATCACTTTCTCACTCACTGTTTGGCATCACATGGATGACAGATTATCAATAATATGAGTAAATCCTCCAATATTTATGTTATTTTCTACATTGCCATGCTACAGTGAGTAGAGTTGTGATTACACTGTATTAATACAGCAGTTTATGCTTACGTAATCATATAAAGCTCCTCTAAGTATGTGATGGTGATGATGCCTTATGACTTGTGACATCACCACTGCAAACAACACGTATATAATCATATCACCTCTGCTGGCTTTACATGTGACTAATGTGCTAAGCCACTGTGGATTACAACACTGTATGCATCCCTCTGCACCCTCTCCGCAATATCAGCTCTGGTCATGAAGGGCGGTTTGAGCCCCTTAAAGCATGAATAACTTAGTGGCAGAGAAGATGTTAATTTCTAATTTCCAAATAGGACAGCTTTATAGTAAAATCCCCTGCTGAGACTCACCCAGGACAGTTAGCAGTGGGTGGTCTCATGTAAAATTTACTTTGGTGCAGCTACAATATTTCTGCTCATCTGGCGCCCCCCTGTGTGGACACAAGGCATCACAACATGGACCCGTCTACCTACTATATTATCATTATTTAGAGATCAGCGCCTTGCACAAGGGTGCCTCAGCAGTGCCCAGGACATAAACACATGGTCTGTGGTGGACTTGAAGAGGCCACCCTCTGTTTCCCATGGCAAGTCCACACTACTATGCAACAACTAATTGGGTCTACCCCACCCCAATTTTCCTCAAGCCAATACTCCTGGATTCTTGTAAGGTCTTTGTTATCTGTGCAGGTCTAAAGACTTGTGGAAGTACCAGTAATCGTTACAGACAGCTCAATGGTACTGATACAGAATTGACTTAAGGCATGACATTGTGTGACAAACACTGTTTCACACTGATGCTGTCCTGATAAACACAGAGGCTGATTAAGCTCACTATGTGAAATAAACAACCAATATTAACAAGTTAGTTATTTTGTTGTAATTTATTTTCTAGTACACTCAAAAGGACTTAAACCAAACAACATTTACACAAACAGGCCTCTTTCACAGCAGACATTTTGGCTTGTTTTCACCGGTCATTGGTGTTACTGATAGCAGTACCCTGAAACTATGCAGCTTAATGGATTTCCTTGTGTGTGTATATAAACCACTGCCATGATGGACATACTGGACACCTGCTGGTAAAGAGACACAAAAAAGACAAAATCAAAATAGTCTTGCAAGTTCATTAGATGCAATATTCTAAAAATGTAGTAAAATAAGCTAAGAATCTGGAAAAGTGGATTGTTATCACATTTTGTCAGCCTTAAACTGGTACGGATCATCACATATCAGCAAAACATTTGATGTTCCAGCTAGAACTCTCAGATCTTCTGCTGCCTTTTTTTATTTTTAGATGTTCTCAATGTTAAGTCATAAAAATTGTTCCTTTTTAGGGCTTATTATTTATTCATCCAATTACATAATTTTTGTTTGGTGGGCAGCAAAAAGGGACAACCACTATCATTTCATGATGCAGCTCTGTGTTGTAGAATGATAAATAAAAGAACCTTGTACCTTGTGATGTTACCCACAAGAAATCTGAAGCTGCCCTCTGTTCTCATGGCCCTGTGCAACCCCCTCCCTCTGGCTGTAAGAACAACAAATGCCCTTGGTATTCCTTGGTATTTCTACATTTTTAAGACCTATTTTTTAAACTCTGGGAACCATACCTTTCTTTAGATTTTATCATTCTTCTTATTGCTGTTTAATGGTTTTATGGTATTTTTTGTTGTTTTTAATCCTGTTCTGCGAAGCACTTTGGGCTGCATCTCTGCATGAAAGGTGGACACAAAGACAGTTATCATTAGCATTAATACGTTTCATACATCTTAATACTTATGTACTAATATGTATGTAAAATACTAATGTATTTTATGCCTATGAAAGGTTTTTAGATTTGTAAAAACTAGAATCACCGCGTCTTGGTTGCACGCCTCCACCAACCGGTCAAGTTGCAGTTTACATCCATGTCTGTCCAGATAATATATGTAGTGAAGACTTTGAAGGAATCTAATAAAAAGTATTAACTATCTTTTTTGGTGAAATGGAAATTATCACCATCTTGACATGTGTGATTCCAGTGAATAATTTCCAGTGAGAAACATGCTGTCTTCACTCAGAGACTATTTTTACAGAAGAGCACAGAGGACTGATAGAGAGCTTCATCACATGGTGCAACAACAACCACCTGAAGCTCAACATCAGCAGAACCAATGAACTGTGGTGAACTGTACTGCTACTGCTTCAAATATGGATGTTGCTACAAAGAAGCTACAAATTATAAAACGTGGATGGATACAATCAGCACAGTTTCAAGGTGGACACCCAAGATTATAGCCACCAATTCATTTTCTGACCAAATGTGAAATATGCTCACAGCCTCCCCTTCAGCCAAGGCTGTCACTGGTGCAGAGGCAAAGAAAATAGGGGCAGGCTGAGTATAACTATAGACAAATAACATGAAACGATGAATCCAGCAGCTGTGTGTATATCATTTTATTGATCTGATATGAAAATTGACAGGTGCTCCAAACCCACAGCTCCAGCACATACATTAAGCATACATGTATATGTGACCGTATTGAAGAGAAGCTATGAACATTACTGCTATCTCCTCACTCAGTGGTCACGATGTTACTGAAAGGTGTGAAGAAATTACTTGCAGCATCTCTCCACTATCTGACATCAACATGACAAAACCTTCCTCAGGATTCTGACAGACAGTGAACACATAACAATCCCATCATGTGCTAGTTTCCACCTGTTCCAGTAGGCACGCTCAGGTCCCAGGTGTCTGTAGAAACAACTCAAGAACCTGGTGGGTTTGTCATCACTAAATGTGTCTTGTTCAAACTAGTGTTTCATGATGGATTTTTCCACAGAGGTTTGGGGGAACACACACAGTAATAACAGTGCAGACACACGGGGCCATGTAATTTATCTGTAGCAGCACCAGAGTCACTCAGTCAAAACCTCTGCCTGTCCACACCAACACCGAACGACCCTTTCCAGCATGTGCGCTCTTTCTACAGCTACAGTTTCACACACACACAAATCAGTTTTACAGCACAGTAACTTTAAAGTGTGGCTGCTCTGCAGTGAGAGTGAGCCAATAAAAAGAAGAAAATGATCTACGGCTGATCACCTCAAAGCCCAAAACCAATAAAAGGATGCTATATTTATAGAACCGCATCATTTTATGCTTATTTCAAACTTATGTTACACCCTTCATTTAAAGTCGATTACTGTGATGTGCGCTATATCATAAAAAAATCTACAGTCTATACACAGATATTCCTGGCCCTCTGTTGTCTGTTGCCTCCACATTTACAAACATATAGTCTGGGAGGATGCAATTGGTTTTGCATAATTAGTTTGTGGAGGAAATGAGCACTGCTTCATGGATGTGATTCAGTGATCTATTAGAGCACTGGACGTCAGAGGCCACGGATGTCTGATAACCTTGAAACGGGTTATAGGAAAGATGTCACCTGATATACTGTAAACGGTAGCCTCATTGGTGATTGAGCGAACTGGCTAGAGGCCAGAGACATGTGTCTTATAAGGGAGACACAGTGCAATAGACAGACATGAGGCAAAGACGCAGTCTCAGCCACTGCACTGCCACTGACTATAAGGAACCAAGAAATAAAAGGCACAAGGACTGCAGCTAAATCTACATTTGCTGGAGAATCAGTTCATAGACTGGTGATTATCAACAAAAGAAAATGAGATGGTTATTTGATTGCTCAAAGAAAGATACTCACAGACCCTCAGCTACACCCACCTTTGTTTAAACACAAGCGGCCACGCGGAGCCTGACTGATAAGGCACAGGAGAAAGAAAAGATCTAGAAAATATATACGTACATTACTGCGCCAAGTAGAATTTAGATCAAACGTTTCAATCTCTGATCATACGACAATGAAAGGAATGTATTTACAGCTACTTCAAGTGGAAAACAGAGCCGTTAAACTCTTACTTTATGAGGCTTTTACATAAAAACAACAGAATGAGCACAAATGGCATCTTTGCCACCCGCAGCCACAAAACTCAAAAGACATGTACTCTGCCAGTAAAAAATAATTTTATGAGTACTGGGAAAATAGGATCAGACAAAAACAACTCATCACAGAATTAGCTAAACATCCTGATGTCGACAGTTTAAAGAAAAGCAAAAGACAGGTATCGTTGATTACGGCGCAGAGCAGCAGGAGTAGCAAAGGTTTTTTACTCTCCTGCTCCAAATATGATGATATGTGTCCTGCTGGGTAAGTATCTGCAGATTCCAGCCTCACCACCAGATACTGTTTGTGATTACTTCGGAGGTTAATTATTATTTGCTTCACATATGCTCTTCTTTTTCACTGCCACAGTCTTTGTGTTGTCATGTAATTACATTTGCAACAATGTTTAATATCCACTCATGCAAATAAAGCATGAATGGGTACAAAGGAAAGATTAGATAGACAGAGAGGGGGAGAGACAGGCAGAGAGTGAATACATATGTAGAGACACAAGATTTCCTGTTTTCTTTATTTGGACGAGTGATTTATGAAAGAAAAAAAAAAAAAGATTGTCAATTGCAAGATTTTGCTGGGAAACATTGTTAAAACTGAATTATTTCTAGAGACAAAAAATGGCATTAATGCATCCAGTGTGTTATGCAGAGAAACCCCCTTTGAGAGAAAGTGTGATTTTCACCAACATGTATATAACCTGCACTTTACATTGCAAAAGACTTGAGAGCCTTTCAAATATTAGAACAACTCAGTGTAGAGCAGGTGGATTCATTACGTCAAGAGAGCTTTCTAAAGCGGCTCAAGAGAGTGCTCACGTTTTATAATAACCTCAGAAAGGTAAATCTACTAAAGTACACAGGTATTCCCATACATTGGAATGTCTATAATGTGTTGTGCTACTGATTTCTTTTTCCTGTCCATTTCACCATATTGTAGATACAACAGCAAGAGTTAGATATCAGAGGCTGTAAATGGCATTGCTCTGTAATTAGGCACAAATAATCACACATTACTCCTTGCACATGTGGAGGACTGCCCAAAAGCAAACTGTAAGGGCTTTAGAAATAGGAATCAAGCTTCCCATGAAGGCACACACTGCTGTAGCTTGTGTTGTGGCACGGTCACAAACACTTTTTTCCGTATGTCGGAACTACTTTTCACGCCCCAGAGATGGAGAGAGATGGTTCAATGGAAGAGCGTGAGGAGGATAAAAACTCAAATCACCTCACACAATCTCTTTACAGAGACAAGCTGTTGTAATGGCTCGATACTGAAACAGAGAGGTTTCAAAATCCCTTAAATCTTAAAATCTCCTGCTATTCCCAGCGCATCCTTTTAACTTCACAAACTGTTCAAATTCAGAATGGGCCGCGTGTTGCAAGGCTGTGCAAACACAAACAAATGGACAAGGAAGACCACACTTCAGTGCAGTGAGGAGCTCTGCTGTTAAAATAAGAATTAAGACTCATGTCTTCATTTTCAGACACTCCCTCAAGTCAGTTAAAATCATGTCGAGCTTTCCAGTTGGTTTTTAGAGCAGTTTGATTGGTACCTTAAAACCTGCTGCAAAAACAGCTGGTCAAGGAAGGCAGATGAGATGGAGAGCTGATCCGAGGTCAGCACGGAGCTACCAAGCTTCAAAACATCATGTCTTTTCACGCAAAACCAACCAGTTCTGCCATTTAGTGCTGTATGATGGATCCTCTGTGTTCTCTTGGAGCAGCAGTGCCAGGATTGACAGTGTTTTCTGTGGGCCATCTGAGGAAGAACGAGCGCGCTTTGAGAAGTTCTCCCGGTTGAAAAAGCTCACAGACTATCCGTGCGAGCGTGGCAGCTGTCACACACTCTGACCGGGTGGTCCCAGCCTCGGGAGGGCACAGGCCTGATGTGTGTGGAGCAGGGGCCGCACACGCCCTGTCCACAGGCCCTGCAGTGGTGCTTGGACATTGCCGAAGTGAAGGTCTTGGAGCACTTGTGACACTGGGTGATGTCCTGGTCTGGCACCCAGTAGTCTGGCCGAGCCACATCTTTCACAAAACCTGTGGTGAGGGGACGGAACAGCACGTATTTATTCAGGATTTTCATCAGAGATCGTATGTGGTTTTTATTAAGTCAAGTCCATAACTGAACATAACATTCTGTGAAACTGCATAACAATGTAGGTACTGAGGCTGGTGTGAATCACTTCACAGGATCCCAAGCTTCATTAATGTTTATGGTGTGAATCTCCAAACTGACATTAAATATCTCAGATGGATGGATAGCTTCAAGACAGTAACATGTATATTTATGAATTACATTCCTTGCAGGTGAGCCATCAAGTGAAAGAGGCCCAGTGGTTCAGTACATCCACCTCATTTGCCTGAATTTAGAATAAACTATTCATTGTTATCAGCATAAATTCAGGGTTTGTTTGCAACACGGTTGTCATTTTTTTTTCTCTCCTCAACATCGTTGCAGTTGACTTCCACTTTTGTTTATCTAACAAATAAAACACTTGTTTGAGAAGACAGTTTCAACGTGCGGTTTCATCGGCACTTCCACAACCAAATTACACAACATTTACAAATTGTAAAACTGATCATTAGAATAATGTTCAACAAATATCTGATTGGTCAAAAGCCATTTGACCCATTTGACTGAATATGTTATGGTAAAAGGCAGCTGCACTCACAGAGAGGGTAGTCCACAGCTGTAGTGACCATGTCCAGTGTAGACTGGGCCACCTCCGTCACCCTGCGAGCTATCAGACCACGAGGCTCCACCTTACACACTAAAGACAAGAGGTGTGCATGTGTGTAAGAGACACAGAAAGACCTACAAAAGCAGTAGTAACAATATTTAGATGTAAACAGCTATCACAAATACAATCAGCATATAAATACAAGAAATCACAGTACACAGTACACAATCTGGATTCTGCATCCCTTAGGTATTCAGACATATGACTGTCTAAAAGAATTTAACACTTTATAACAGTAGAAATTAAAGAAATTTGGACATCTTGGTGTAGTTTTGTTCTGAAATTACAAACTAGTAGGAAAAACATGCTAATAAATTGAAAGCTTCAGGACAGAATGGCCATTGTGGTCATTAGCCCTGTTCAGTATTACTTCATGTCATGTAAAAAGAACTGTCACTACTTCTTGCTTTATTCAAAAGACATTTGCACAATTTAAGACAAGCTGTCTGGTTGAAGTTCACTAATTGGTTGGAAGTGTCTCACCCTGGCTGTTAGTGTCAGCTGGCCCGCCCTGTCGGTAGCAGGCCATGCACACCCTGACAGGCCCGCTGCCCCAACCTCTCTCTGGCACCGGCATCCTGTGGCTGGAGCAGGGATGGCAGAAACCCTCACCACACGATCGGCAGTGGTGCTTCCTCTCCGCCTCCATGAACACCTTCTGACAGCCGTGACAAGCCTGATGGGAAGATGGGGATTCGATTATGGAAGGAGAGACATGATGACACTGTTATTGCGGGCACTGAGGGAATAATTTATTGGACAATGTCAAACTTCTCTGTGGTAAGCTGTTTGAGCAGAGATATTTTCACACGTGGCCTTGTGTATTACAGCTTTAGTCCTTGTTCTCTGAATTGTGCTGCGGTGTTTGTCGTCTGTCTCGGCTTCAGCTCTTTATACTCACTGTGATCTCTGTGTTGGGTCTCCAGTATGGCGGCGCCACCTGGTCGGTGAGCCAGGCAGTGACAGCTTTGGTGGGGCCCGTGCTGTACTCCGACACTGACTGGATCACGTAGTTCATTCCATCCAGGACCCTCTGGGCAGCGTTTTGGTGGGTGGTCAAAAAGGTGTCCGACTGAGTGAAGAAAAAAGGATGAAAAAATGCCGACAGTTGAAGGAGAGGTGTACAAAGTTTTATATGCAACAGGTAAAGTGAAGGAGAGGGAGACATTAATCTCCACTGAGGCAGTGATAAATGCTTCACATGCATCACTTGCTGCATCTCAGTCTCTTAATTGAAGTTAACTGCACACAAAACATCATGCAAATTGTGGTCATTTTAGTGTTGACGTAATGGCAGATGGTATTCATGTTGCACATGTTAGAATGAAATGTTCAGCATTCATTGTGTTTAATGATGTCATGTACTCTCAGCTTCTACATGTTCTGGCCTCAAGAAACAGTTATGCAAACTAACGATTGATAATCTCATCCATCAGATCCCTAAACAACAGAACTTTGTTATTCTTCTGTACTGAAACTAGAAATTGGAGGAATAGAAGACAAGTGGAGTACTCACCCCCTCCCAGACATGCTTGACCTCAGATCGTACCACGCTGCTCTCGGGGTCCTGGTTTCCCATCCAGTACTGTCTGCTGCGGTATATTACACCACAGCTAACACACTCCAACACATAGCTGAGAGGGAAGTGGGGAGACAACATGAGATGTCTGGATGAAAGGCAACAATAAGTTCCTGAGTTTGTGTGTGTGTGTGTGTGTGTGTGTGTGTGTGTACGTACCCTGACCAGGCGTACTTGGCCAGTCCAAACCATGGGTTGTCACTGGAAGCAGACGTCTTGGGCACAACAATCACCTCTCTGCCTCCTTCATAGCACCGCTGGAGAAATTAGACAAAAAACACAGAAAAATACAGAAAATGTATACAATAATTTTTTTGGAAGACAAGATGTGGAGAATAATTAGAAAAGGGGCAAAAGAACAAGACACAGTGTGAAATAACCAGTTCAAAAGCTGACACCACATAAACAACATCACACTTTGAACTGGACCCCAGTTCACCGTCACTGGCAGACGAGACTGGTGTCAGGAGTCAGTCTTACCTTACAGATAAGGACTTTGTTGTTGTACTGGTGTGCATACTGGCACAGTCCATCTGCCATGTGGGGGACCCTGTCTCTCATATGGTTCATTCCATTTTTACAGCGAATGCTGGAGACGACAGAAAACCATGTTTCAGACCAACGCACCAGACGCCAGAGTCAGTGACGGGAGCAAGTTTGTGGAAGGCAGAACGATGTGGACAGTCCATTTATCCAGGACTGGCTCCTTTCAGACCCACTGTTGTGATGTCTCCTACTCACACTTCTCTCAGCTTTCCATAAAGGAGAAACACAAAGAGGAGGGGACTCCCATTTCTCCTTTCCAAAAATATGGAAAAGACATCAGGTTTTATGTGTCCCGGTGGGGAGGCAGTTAACATCCACAAGAACAACAACAGATTTCTGCTTGGAGAAAATAAATTCCAGCTCTGTGATTCAGCCCAGAGACAGCTAAAAGAGTTCTGTTTGTGTGTCTGCTTATGTTTCCATCTGGCAATAAAAGCCTTTAAATGCTGTCTGAAGATAATAATAAGCGGGATGAGTTACATTTAGACAAACCTTCAGAAATGCAAGATCCCCACCAGACATGGTTTAAGGCTAGAAAAAGAATTTGCTGTGTGCGATAACCTGGTTCTGACATTTTCCACAAAAAAGTTCAATTAACCGGAAAAAACTCTTGAAAGCACATCTACTGTGTATGAGGTGTAAGTCTAAATTTTGGAGGAAATGATGTTAAACTATGCAAATAGTATCTGCAATTTGCTGAAAGAATGCAAAGGATCAATTACAGAACTCTGAACCTCCTAATGATGAAATTGAACCATGAGGAGCAGATTTCATCACACACAGGGCGGAGCACGGTTAGATACCACTGACGGCAGAGTGAAAAATATTCCAAAGGGTCATCTGACCTGCTTCCAATTTTCAAGGCAACACTTTGAGAAACAGAGTAATGGACAATTGACTGATGTGATGTGAGCTCTCATTAAGCATCCAGCACAGGAGAACTATAAGATTTGCAGCCCAGTAATAAAACTGGAGGTATGATGCAGGCTTCACTAACATCCTTATGATAACAATAATAATGAATAATCGTGACCTAATAATAACCTAAGGATGAATTTCATTTCAAAGAATATCAGATTTTAAGTGAGAGACAAGAGTTTCAGCCAAAATCTTCCCAGATTTTGTCTTACATAAAATTTCAGGCCCAATTCAACCTTTAGAATGAAGAAAAGTTGAAGACAAAAAAATGGACTGAATACCCGCTCAAAGATGTTTGCAATGACTTACTTGCAGCTGAGGCAGGTAGCAGAGCAGGTGAAGTACTCGTCTGGGAAGAAGGAGTACAGGGTCATCTTGTCGTCCGACAGTTCTCCACAGAAACGCTCACTTAGGGCCTAAGGAAACGTAAAAAAGAAGGTGAAAAACAATGGGGAAGATAAAAAGTGGACACAAAACAGGACAAGAGTCAAAACCACAAGACTAACATTGATCTAAACGTTTCATCTCTCTGTTAATTTTCTCTAAAATTCTACATGAACCATCGCTTACTTCCAGAGCTTGAAACACTATCCCAGGCTGGCGGGGAGAGCGTGTGTGAGTGTTCTTCACTTGCTGCCTGACGGCTTCCAGCAGCCTGTTGTAGTCAGTGGGAGGCGTGATGGTCTGGGTACCTACATACTGCACCGAGCTGAAGGCCTCTGTCCCCAAGCCCAGGTCGTGAAAGCGCTTCTGGAGCAGTGTGTCAGCATGGCCGGCCACAGAATCTACAAGAGACAGGAAAGGCAAAGACATGTTAGTCTGACAGCAGGAACCACAGAACAAGAGACTAAAACCCATAAAATACATCCTCAGAACAGGCAAACAGTTGTACAACGGAGGTGTTTTTCCTGATCATATCCAGCACATACGCATTCAGTAGATTTCTCTCCCCTACCATGACCGAGCAACTGGGTGTGCGTTGTCTCCTGGAAGACGATAACAGCAGGCCCAAGAGAGGAGAGGGGCACATCCAGACCACAGCGACTGGAGAGGGCCCTTAGTTCTGGGGTGAAGTGCTTCAGGTAGGCCCCCGAGGCGCTACTCAGGAACAGGAACATGTCATTGTGGAGGCGCTCTGCCCTTGTACGATAGACTACTATATCAGACACTGCCAATACCTGGGAAAGAAGAAAGTAGATATATTTACAGAGCTAAGACAGAGAAAGCATCTATGATCTTTGCCAAGAAAACAAGACGCAAGGTGAAATGGAATATTAGTGTAATTGTGCATGGAATAGGTGATTAAGACAATTAAAAGAATACACTAGCGTACAGTAGCTAGTAAATAACAAAATTCACATCACAGCTCACCATTTGATCAGCCAACTATAATGTACAGGGACATACGACTGATGTGTGACTTTATCCCTGTCACCCCTGAGTACTGATACTACCAGCATCAAATGACCCTGGAGCAACACTGAGCTGGACCTGGGGCTCTGGAAAAACTATGATGCAATTTAGGATCTAATTAAAACATTTATGGGGCCTCTATAAATGACACTCGCCCGTCTGAGAACAAAAACCCAAGAGTCATGGTCAAAATCTGAACGGTCCACTGTGTGACGTGAAGACAAACTAATGTTCGTCATTATTTATTTTACACAACCAGCTATCAGTTAATGCCAACAAAACCAAACAGTGAAAACTACAATTACCTTTAGTAGCAGTCGCATTCTCTGGTTCTGATTGGCTGCAGCCCCCAATAGGCCCTCAGTATCCAGGGCGACCAGGCTAAGACTGGGGTCATACGCGGCCCACACCCCCACCGTACAGGAGCTGGGGGACTTGGAGGTGTAGAACACACTCTTGCCACCGAATAGGATGTGGTTGAGGGTGTGGGACTTGCCATCGCCAGTGTTGCCAAAGATGGAGAGGACCTTGACTCCTGCCACCTCCCCGCAGCCGAGTCTGTCCACAAACTCAGACTCACTGCGGACCTGGGGGGAGAGGAGGGAGAACACCAAGCGGACAGCCGGTTATGGACAGAGGACGGATGGCTGAGCTGACTGAACATGATATAATTAGCTTCCTCTCTGACTTCATTCAATTAAGGAAATGCTTTATTGAATCTGCGTGAACAATTCAGTCTTGGATGACAAGTCGCCTTAACACACTACAATAAAGAACTGGGTTATCTATGTTCTATTACCTTTTCTTCAGTCCAGAAAATAAATATCTGAAATGACAACTGTATTTATCAACAATATACTGCTAAGCCTTCAGCTCCCTTAGGACAAAATTGGTTGTGCATACATCACACACTAATCGGATGAGTGTAAAAATAATCATCAGCGCCTGCACTTTGTACTGCTGTGACAATAATACAAGACCGGGTGCCTCCCTGTGGGTCAGCTGTACTGGATGACTCACCGGGGACTTCCCAATGAGACACGTAGTTGCTGCTTTACCTCCCTCGGCTAATGTTCATGCCTTTTTTTCCTTTCAGATTTCATGAGCCATTGTTAGCGAAAACATGTCTACAGGCTAAACATGACGGACGTCGCTTGTAAAAGCTATTTCTCGTTACATAGACAAACCGTGGGGAGGAGAGCTATCTGTCACAAGCTCACTTTTTAGCGTGAAAAAGAGTAACAACATAGTGTTTTCAAAGATAATCGGGCTCACGAATCAGCACTGTAGCTGTTAACATCAGTGACAACAGATAGTTAGTGGCCTTCATTACAAGACTGTAGTCCTCTGTCTTAGCTTAGCAGCTAAATGCTAGAAGCCGTTAGCTTAGTTGGCGTAGCTAACTTTACCTGCAGGTTTTCTTGTTCATCCACCAGCAGGAAGCTCGGGGCACCGTCTGGACGCCCCTCTAAGGCTACCTTCATTGGACTGATCGATATACTCTCCATTTCTTTCATCAGTATTTCGGACATTGTTGTTTAATTACTTAGGACATATTTGTCACGGAGAAACGCAAAACGAAACTTCAACATGACTCCTGTCCGTTCGCGAATCACAACATCAGCGCGTGTACGGCGGGCGTTGCGGGAGGAGCCAGGGAGCACGCAGGAGTGACGCAGGACGCATCATGCGAGCGGTCGGTCAGCGTCTTGCCCGATGCATCATCACCACCCTGTGGTCACACTGCAGAATAACACAGGACCTGCCACTCAACAAACTTCAGAAAGCTGCGGATAAGAAAGCAGAAAATTACTTGATGAGAAGATGAACTCACACACTCATACAAGCTGTGTGTATACTGTTGTAGATTTTCAAAGTTTAGATCATCCATGCAAAGCCAAACAAATTTTTTGTCATATATTTATTCCACTTTGTTAATATTAAAAATGTGCTTATTTTAAATCAGCAACTAATTCGTAATCTCGGCGAGACACAGGCAATCAAAGTTTCCATCTCAGTGGCAGAGAGTGTTTTATTGGAGCAGCGCTGCCATGTTAGAGGTGCTTGCTAATGTTCATTAAATATTTGTTAGCACAGATCTATAAATATCACATGTCACTGAATGGCTTCAGAGCGGCGCCACTGCTGCTAACATGACATGGAGAAAGAAATTCCAGCATTGCTGCTGGCATTGCAGTCCTTCCTTCCTTCCTTCCTTCCTTCCTTCCTTCCTTCCTTCCTTCCTTCCTTCTCTCCCATATGTGTAAAGGTTTAAATTGGTGTTGGGGACAGTTCAAACAAACACTAACACTTGAAATGAACCTTAGCCTAGTAAAACACAATCATCTACATATGAAAATAAATAATACAAGACACAGGCAAGAAAGTATGCAAGAAGGGAGAGAAAGCAGATGGGAAGGAATTAAGGAAGGAAGGAATAAAGGGTGGAGGGGTGAGGAGATTGGAGAGGGTCCCTGCCTTTCTCTGGGCTCAACCATGAGAGACAAATGTCTGAAAGAATCAATTATAGGCCTACTCCCAAACCATTGCCCCTGATTAATGAATAATTAAAGCTTCTCAGTGCACGTCTACCTAGCATAGATAATATAAGATTAACCACAGGCCTATCAACATGCCACCACTAATGTAAGGTTATGTAGACACAACGTCTCTTAATTTACCCTAAAATAGATAATATAAAGTTGTCACTGAGGGGTAATAGCCTGTAATCTAATATATTATCCAGCTTGTCATGACTAGAATAAAGTTGACCACCTTCATGTTGACTGTATCTTTTAGGAAAAATAACTAACTGTTTTTGTTCCTCTGGTTCCCTACAGCTCACAGCTAAAGTGATACCTGGTCCATACCTCACTAAATTTATATCTGTACCAACCTGCTGTCCCTACACATTGCAGTATGTGAGGAAAATTACTTATATATAATTTGTTGATATTAAGATCCATTCTCAATCAGCCTCCAGTGTGAAACGTATCCATCAAGTTGCCACTTCAGTGATGTGATGCAATGCTGGGGCTAGCCAGTACAGATTCAAGCCCATCCTCATTCTCCAGACAAGGCAACAATGCATAAGAGAAGCTGGCACGCTCAGACTGACAGACAGTCCTGCAACCCAATCTTGACATAACTGTAGACATTTTTTTTTAATATATATATATATGAATTCGGAACTGGGGGGCGGCTTTGCCCTCACAGGTCCGAGGCGGGACTGTGCTCCACTCAAACCGCTACCCCCGCTGGTACTTGTAGTGCGCGCCTCCTCGGCATGTCTCATGTTGACATGCGTAAAAAACTACACTTCCCCAAAGCTGTCACAGAGCGCTCCCGCCTCCCATTGGCTGCTGGCTCCAGCCGCAGCCCCAGAGAATGAATGAAATTGAAATAGCTGCTACATTACATGTACAATACCCGGCTCTGCAGTGTTGCATCCTATCATACTATATCAAAATGGCCACAGCGGTACAGAACCCCCTCAAATCGTAAGTACCACACGTTTTCTGAGCGTTTGCGCTTTTTGTGTCTGTGCATGCTGTCAGTGCAATTTCAGACCCTTAAATTCCCAGATATTTCTCAGCATGATTACCAACACATCTATACATGCAGTGCATACAGCAGAGATAGAGATAATGTCAGCGGAGGCGAAGCAGCCCTAAAGAAAAGTTATATTCGAAGCTGACGAAGGGGGGGCTTCTGTTTTTTCTTTCTTTCTTCTTTTGGGCATGGAGGGATTATTGTGCGCTCCGATGCAATTCATATAATCATTTCACTGAGGCAGCAGCAGCGTGTGTGCAGGGATATGGAGGAATGCTGGAGGTAGATTTGGGTGACCCGGTATGTCCCTTGCCAGTGTAGCCAGCCAAGATCACGGTCAAAGCCAGGCTGGAGTGGCAGGCTGGCCGGGAGGCAGGGAGCTTAGATGGCTTTACAGTACCTGTGTGCACATTTTTGGACAGAGAGAGGGTAAACAGGTAGGCAGAATGAAGCTCACTGCTCGGGGTTTAGGCTGCAGCGTTACCTTTACTGCCGGACCTCTCGGAAATATATAGGCTGAGGTAAATACGCTGGTGCACGGCTTGAACTCCGAGACTTGCTTTCATCTTCAGCGCCTATAATAAAGCTTATAATAAAATCCGAATTGCAATCTGTCGTTGTGCACCTGAACGTGCGTCTTTAAACGGGCGGATTTCCCGTGAAGTTTCTCCTGTAATGATCCGCTTTGTGCAGGTTTTTGGGGGTGTTTTTTTTTTTTTTTTCTTCCTCAGACTGCTTTCAGCGGAATGCAGACGCCTGCTGCCCGCCTGGGCTCCCGGCCAAAAAGGTGGCTGATGTGCGTCTGTCAGCGGGTACTTACGGAGATCTAGCCGAAAAAAAACAAACCACCACAATAGCTCCAATATAAACATACAACCGAGGAGTGTTTGAGCACACAAAAGATCCAGCTTAGGCAGTTTGAAACAAAGAAAAGTCCGAGACCTGTGTGCAAAAACAGGGGCGCACGTCGGATGCTGCACAGCTTTCACCTGAGCAGGGATGTGGGATATAGACTGCCTGCCTGTCTTTCTGTCTGTCAGCCTCTCTGAGATGCAGACACAGGCGACATTTCGTGCAATTCCATGAACGACTGCCCTGCCTGCTTTGAAGAGCTCTTCACAGGAGAGAGGAAACTGGAATGGTATGATTGGGCAACTGTGTGCTGCCCTGATTGACTGTGATGCTATTTTGGTGTTTTGGCCAAATGCGTTTTACTCATCCCAAAGCACACACCTGAATGATAGGAAACTAAAGATGTACGATTTATAATTCCAAGGTTTAATTATGTTCTAACAAGATGGTATCTGGTAATGTTGTGATGATGGCACAGCAATGGACAGGTGGGCTGGATAGAGGCTGTAATGTGGGACCTTTGAGCTCAGCGTCTCCTCTCCTCCTGTTCCTCCTCTCCTCTATGGGATGCTCATCCAAGCAGAGCCAAAGTGTGGCCAGATTGCTCCCAGAGGCCCTCACTGACACCATGTCAAGGGGATTAAATCGACTGATTTGCATGGAATATACCGACGTGGCACCAGGACAGAGGGAGGGACGAAGTTGTGGTAGCAGGAAGAGAACAGGACAGGGAAAGAGTAAAATGAGCAGGAAGTAAATGATTTAAAAAAAAAAAGCGGCTCAGGGCCAGTAACCAATGATCTAATGCCCAATTTTCATTTTGACAGTGATTTTAAGTGTTTAAAGTTAGACAAAAGAGGGAAAAAAAGATGTAGAACATCAGATCAGTAAAGTTGCCAGCCAGACTGAGACCCGCAGGGATGCTGGCTCACTGTTTACTACAGCACCCGACTCTATGTGCAATAATAAAGTTGAATGTATTTATTACACAAGGCCACAGCAATCAACGCTGCCTTTAACATCTCACCAACTGTATAAATGCCATCGTTACGCGGTATGGGTTTAACTACGTTCCAGTTACCACACTGGGATCAGCCTTTAAACGAGCCCTGGTAATTAGCATGTCTACAAACAAACTTGATATTAGAGGCTTACAAATTAGAGGCCTATCCAGCAAAATGGGCTAAACAACTAGCAAAATTCGGTTCAATGTCGGCTCTAATAGGGTGGCTGGCTGTGCGCCGGAAACAATGCCTGTTGTGTCCCTAAATGTCTTTAAACTTTGCTCAATCTCAGCAATAAATTATAATTAATTCAGTTGATGTAAATTCTGTGGGAAGCAGTTACAATTGTTGCCCATCACCCAGCCAAGACTTGCTGTGTACAGTACCGCGTGATAGCCAGTTGATGTGTGATGTGTGTGTGTGTGTGTGTGCGTGTGGAAGTACAGTGGAGGGTTCATTTGTGTGTGAAGGCAAATCAGTGGAGAGCAGCTAGCTTCAATCTACTGGGCATTTCCTTTCCAGCTCTCTCTCTCCGTCTATCTCTCTGCTGGATTAGAGACTGGTTTAATCTCTCTTTCTCTCCTTCTCCTCTCCTCCATCTCTCTCCCTCTTATTTCCTCGCTGTCCTCCGATCACCCCTGCTGCCCCGTCTCCCACGTTCCCTCCCTCCTTCTTCATCACTTTCTCCATCCATCACTCTTTCTCGCCATCTCCCTTTTGTTCAGCCATTTCCTCTCTGTCTCGCTCGTCCTCTCTTTTCCATTTTCCTTCTTCTTTGGCCTCAAACCATCTGAGCCCTACAAGTCGCTTCACCCTCAACCCCCCCCCCCAAACCCTCCGCTCTCCACCACAGTTCCTTACATTGTGAATCAAGGCATGTCACCACTTTGATATTCAGCAAAAATTACTGAAGGCAATTCTCTATGCATTTTGTCAGATCCCCTTAAATCTTGTTGGATAGCTTATTCCTAAGAGTTCCTTTAGAGGGATTTACTGTAGATTTGGACTATCTACTGTCAGAAAGTATTTATAGTCCACTGTTCATACCAAATTATACAATGCCACAAAGGGAAAGCCCTTTGTGGAAAGCCATCGCAGAGTGTTATGTTGGTTACAAAGAAAATGTGCTGATTCTACCTCTGAGTGGTTGCATTCAAATCTGATGTTTCCTTAAAAATTAAAATATCTTACAAGCAAAGGGCAATTAAATTAAATTAGCAATAGGAATTTGACTTCACAACAATCATTTTCAAGGCACAGGTGTCCAAATATGTCAGAATGGCAGTTGATGTGTGGTATGTTTTTCAGCAATATTACTTCTTTGTGCTGGTTAGAGGGGGAGATGCAGATAATAGTGTGCTGTGGTATTGGCAGCAGTTGTGGCAGGGCCTATATAATATTATTTCTGCCCTGCCTGACTGAGCCGAGCTAAATGAGTTCCATGTAATAACCGGCTCTGTGTGCAAACAGCCCCACGTGATGGTTGAAACCACAGCCTGAGCATCCATTTCTAGATCTTTCTTTCTCTTTCAATCTCTCGCTTTCATT